>NC_140357.1:12594127-12759127 GCF_963514085.1 Chelon labrosus | reverse complement strand
GGGCGTGTACTTATTTTGCCGCCCAATGGAACGTCTTCTTCTTGAATGGGGCGGTCCTTTAACTAGCTGTTTAATCGGGACATAATTCGATAATGTTGAGGCAGAGATGTCACAAAATTAGCGGTTAAGCTAACTTTAGCAACAATACCCTTCCTAGCATTGGAATTAGAGTAGATTACCTAAAAGTACTTGAGTATTTTTTGATATAAAAGTGAAATAAAACATTAAAAAAGCTCAAAGTGTTGAGTTTTTCAGGTAGATTTTCCATCCTGGGCTTTCTTCGATGCACTCTGCAGCTAATTAGCTTTATTTTAGCTTTAGCTTCTTAACTTGCACAAGATAAAAGGTTTAGTCATCAAATGCGAGAGTTTCCAGCCTATTTTTAAAAGTTAGCTAATGAGCGTAGGGTGACCAGATGTCCCGCTTTGTGCGGGACAGTCCCGCATTTTCATTACTTTTCACACGTCCCGCAAATTGAGACGTTGTCCCGCATTGTTATTGACAGTCAGACTCCAGTTTTGAAATGCATGTTTTATAATCTGGCATTTATCCAATCGCTGTTTGGAGAAAGCAGTGAGGGCTGTCATCAGGGGTCGGGGCGGGCTGTTTGATCATGTCAATCAAAGTGGGACGCGGACGCAGGTTAAGGGCGCGCCCACCAACAACAAACAATGCAAATCAGATCAGAACGGCATGCAGCGCGAGACATGGAGGGAAGCACAATCCGTATGGCTAAGATGAGGAAATAAAGACTGGGAAACTATCTATCCCTGAATGAAACCAGTGCAAGGCGAGTCTGGTAAAGTTTGCTGTGAAGTTTGCTTGAGTCATTTTTCCGTTTCACACGGAGGTGAATACGACGTGAAACGACACAGACAATGCGAGACAAAACGTGTTGCTCACCTTGGGAACTTGGGAAAGTTGCATTTAAGCAAGTTTTTATATATATTTATATTATAAAATATATTTGTTAAGTTTTTATTTGCAGGCTGTTATGTGCTACTGAATCAATCAGATGGCAAAGCATAGTAATGTTATAAGCAAAGGGGCAGAATAGAAATGTTTATTTTTTCTCATAGTTCTTTTAGACTACCTTGATGCATTGGTACCTCACATTGTCCCACATTGTCCCACACAAACGTAGTCTTTGTCCCACGTCTGGCGAATTGGGATCTGGTCACCCTAAATGAGCGTGATCACGTTTTCAAGCTGTGGTTGAATGACGACAAAGTTTGCAGCCACGCTAGATCTGCAAGTTCCCAGACGATTGATTGATGGAGGCAGGGCTTCCTTCTGGTAGCATAATATCTGATCTTTATTCTGTAATTTAAAGGAAAAAAGGAAAAAAGGGAAAATGTCCCACTGAGCCGTTTCCATGATTTCAACCAGCATCCAAACTGGAAACCAGAGCTCCACCGTCTCGGATTGATGAGTCGCGGCATTGACACTGAATTAGCGACTGACTCCGCGAGGCTCCTGGGACGCCGCTGTTTGAGATGTTCCAACTAAATGAGTTTCGTCTGAATGTCGGGCTTCCAGCTGGGAATCAGAAAACGTTCCCACATCCAGCAGTTGTTCCATTATTCACCGTCTGAGGAGCAGCTCCGTGATCTGTCTGCACATGACATCACCGCCCGCCGCAGCGCGCCTCTCCGCCGTTCGGCTTAACGAGACGCCGCTTCACTTCCACTAATTGGAAGTGAGGAGGACGGTATTGCAGAAATGACACGGAGGGTTTCCGCTCATGGTGCCACTCTGCTTTAAACCCAAACATGTGGCTCTTTGCGCCTTTTCGCGACCTCGCGTTGGACTTCAGGGACGCGCACGTGGTCAGAAATGTGCAGACGCTGATTGATTGGGTCGATTTGGGAGAATTATCAGAATATCCAAAAACCCCCTCAAGGCGGCCTCCTGATCTGCGTCGCTCGCACAGTTTAACAAGAATTTTTATTTCAGCGTCGCACCGTCGGAGAGCCGAGGCCCGCTGACCCAGAACAAACTAAATTACAGTTATGTAATGCTCGCTGCCGACCGACTCTATTCCTGGCGCTGATATTTGAACCAATTAAAAGCTGCCTATCAGACTTGAAGGGTGTCTGGTTTTCTTCAACTTCGCCGCGATATGTGAAAAACATAATTACTGAGCACGCCGCGGAGAGAATGTGACATATGTAGGCTGTTGTTTCTGAGGGGTGGGGGGTGGGGGGGTAGCTTTGGCTCAAATGTGCCTCATCTACTTCAGCAAATATAGAAAGTGATCATTTAAATCTTGGATGCTCTGCACGATTACGTCATTTATATATATTTACAAATTTTTGTGGCACAAATCATTTTGCACTGAGGTTCGGTACTTTGTTCTAGTAATTTTTGACATTTTTCTAAATTTTTTTATTTATTAATTTTTTTTTTTTTTTAGATATAAAATAGTATAAAATAGCATAAAGCCGCTTGTTATCACATTGCAAGCTGCTTTAATACATTAAGAATTATTTATATATATTTTTTAAATAATTGAGCATATTTTTCAGGAAGATAATGTAGAAAAATTAAAAATAAATTTTCAGTAAATGTAAAAATAAAGGAATATTACCATTTTTGGAAATGTTTTTCCATGGAAAGTTTGGTCTGGAGTCTCTCACCGTTGAGAACTGATGATGATGCTCCTGAAAAGATCTGCCAGGGCCAATCAGATTGTTTAGGGGGCGGGGCTTAGTGTGTTAATGGACAGTTGTATTAGACTTTTATTCTCATATTCTCTCGTCTTTTTATTGATAATTTGTCAGCAACGTGACACAAAACCCCCAAAATATTTGTATAAAGCTGCTTCTTCTTTAACATAAATCCAATTCCAGCTCATTTTCCTCCTTCTCTGTGCTTTTTATTGCTTCTCTTCGGTATCTTTATTACATGAAACAAACCCCCACAACTGTTTATATAAAGCCGCTTTTTTTAAAACGACTCTTTTCTTTAATTTTATTTTAATTCATCCTCCATATGTGTGCTTATTATGTCACATCCGATCAGAGCTGATCTGAAGAAACTTGGCCCGACGACGACAGCGACGGCGACGTCTAAATCAGAATCCTCCGCTCGGTCCGAGGAACCCGCGGCCCGGGCCGCTGACGCAGATGCAGATTGACGCCGTAAACGCCGCCTGATGGTTGCCGTCATTACCCCGTCGCCTTTGTTTTTTCTCCTTTCAGCTGGAGTGAAAGCCTCAAGAGCCTCCCCGCTCGTATTTATCAAACCTTATGTGTTCCGCCGGGTTCAAGTACACCTTCCCCGGCTCCTTTTACCGATACACATATTTTAACGGGACACGGGGAGTCCAATTATTTGCCCACTTCTCACTTGTGTTCCTGGAGAGCCCTACTCAAGTGATTGGCTGCTGAAATGCACACTGGCATCTATTTCTCATTCATGCGCGCCACACTTATTCCCAACCAACAGTAATTTTCTAAACTGATTTCCCGCACAGACTCCCTAACCTCGAGTGCCTCCGCAGTCGCTTCTTGTCGGGGCATGAAGCCGGTAACGCTAAAACCACCGAGCAGGAGAGGAGCCGCAGAAAACACAATTTCTAATCTCACACCTTCACTTACTTTTGATGAGCCCTGAAGCGAAGGCTGAATTAATGCCAGACCTGGAGGTACCTCACAGAGAGGCAGAAAATTGAGCTGTTGGCTGTCTGAATCATTTCGTCTTTACAGGTGGCTCCAAAGTAAATCTTCCTCTAAACAACCTCTTGTGTGGAGTGTAAATCCACCACTCACAGTTAAAATTCATACATTTCCAATAACTTTTTTTGTTTTTTTCTTGTTGGAGGCTTCGTTTACCCGAGCGGCCTCGCATAATATTTGCAGCGCGATGACAGGGAGGCGACACGGAGGCAGCCGCTTGATTGACAGTCACTTAGGGGTGTGCCATTTAACCACGGTGACCTTCCTCGCATGTCACCCTCCTTATGAAAAGGTCACCCTTTGTTGCACTAATGAGTCATCTGATTTCACGACTGTTGGATCTGAGTCAGCCGAGCTCGAGTCGAGGGGGCGAAGGTGGTGGCGTGGATATCGATAGTTGGTCTTTATTTTTGTGTTACCTCGTCAGGTTAAGACCATGTTTGACCAGTCAAGCTTCTACATGTAGGACAGGACAGGAGACATGTCTTCCCTCAACTTTACCTCCAACAAAGAATCGATAGAGAAGAAGATGTCTCCATGTTTCTGTTCCTCCTGTAAACTCCTTACCTGATGTTTACCCAACATGGAGCAAACAGTTAGCTCTTGTTAGCCTCCCAGCTAATTGTAGCTACTAAAAGCTTGGCTGCCATTAGCTAGGATGAGGGAGGGAGGCTAGGAAGATAGGATGTGCTACTATAAGCTAGGAAGTACTACTATTAGCCGAGAGGCTAGCAAGAGCTACTATGAGCTAGGAAGATCTGCCATTAGCTGAGAGGCTAGGAACGGCTACAGTTAGCTGGGAGGCTAGGAACGGCTACAGTTAGCTGGGAGGCTAGGAACGGCTACAGTTAGTTGGGAGGCTAGGAACGGCTACAGTTAGCTGGGAGGCTAGGAACGGCTACAGTTAGTTGGGAGGCTAGGAACGGCTACAGTTAGCTGGGAGGCTAGGGTGAGCTACAGTTAGCTGGGAGGTTAGGAACGGCTACAGTTAGCTGGGAGGCCAGGAACGGCTACAGTTAGCTGGGAGGCTAGGGTGAGCTACAGTTAGCTGGGAGGCTAGGAACGGCTACAGTTAGCCTGGAGGCTAGGGTGAGCTACAGTTAGCCCGGAGGCTAGGGTGAGCTACAGTTAGCTTGGAGGCTAGGAAGATAGGAAGTGCTACTATTAACTGAGATGCTAGCAAGAGCTACTATGAGATGCTATTAGCTGGGAGACTAGGAGGAGCTGCCATTAGCTGGAAGGCTAGATAGGAGATCTAACTATTAGCTGAGAAGCTAGAAAGCTAGGATGTGTTACTTTTAGCTGAGATGCTAGGAAGCTAGGACATGCTACTACAAGCTGAGATGCTAGGAAGCTAGGAGGTGCTACTATTAGCTGAGAGGCTAGCAAGAGCTACTATGAGCTGGGATGAACTGATATTAGCTGGGAGGCTAGGGTGAGTTTGAACTTCCTCAGGAAAACATGAAGAGTTAAAGAAGACGTCAGTTTGAACTTTGAGAACTTTTAAAAAAAACAATTTTGTTTGATCTCTGAGCAGTTCCCTGCAACCGATAATCAGATTTTTGATGTCTGGGAAGTTCCCTGCGACGGTTAATCTGATTTTCATGGGTAAAATCAGCAGAATGCTTCTTATAAAAACACTCTTTAAGGACGAGTTTCCACCAGTAAACACTTCATTTACACCGAATCTCAGCAGGAAGCGACAGTTAAACTGGCAGCCCTCGGGTCAGACCTGTAATCCATCTCATCTCTTATCGTCGTGTGTACTTTCCTCTATTGTTCTCTCATTTGGCGTAACACTAATGAAAAGTAAAAATAACATTCTGCATCTCTATTCGTCTGAGTTGCACCTTCAGCCTCCGGGCCCTCAGCCTCGCTATGTCACGAAAGGTAACTGGGGAATTAGCAGAATAAGCAGATATTATCTTACAACTCCATATAATGGAGGCACGGGACTAAATACCTCGAGGAAATTGCATAAACAAAAAGGTAATTGATTCCAGGCGAGCTGCAGGTGGACACTTAATTACAGGAAATTTATTGAGCAATGTCCATTAATCACACTGACGTGGAGTTATTAGAGGGATGCACAGTTTGCACTTGCTGGTTAATGTAATAATACGAAGACGGGACGGGACCCGTCGGCCTGCACCGTTTAATTCAGATAAAGTTTACACATATTTAGCCGCGATGCAGCTCGGAGCCAGATAATCAGTTTTTTTGGATTTTATTCTGCAGGTTAAAAAGTTTATTTATAACTTTTTAAGTCCTCCCAAGACGCCATGTGTGCGAGCACGCTGCTTCGTGCCTCTTTTCTAAAGAGCGAGGCGTCATTAAAACGTCTTTGTAGTAGCTCGGTGTGAGCGGTTGCGGTGGCTGGCTGCTGCGAAATGTTGCTGGATGATGTCTACGCTTCGACTGCATTGTTTTATGACAGGCTGCACTAGTGTAAGCAATCTGGGCAAGTAGTTTAGTCACTAAACTAAATATTGATCTTATATTTTGGCTACATTAGGCAGCAAGTGAACATTTTATCCTGAGGGGGGGGAGGAGGGAAAGAGGGGGAGTCTGCAGCCGGATCGGATCATTCGGGGCGAGGCCTGGTTCGCTGTGGAGTTGAATTAGTTTACAGTGAAATGGCTCTGATTGGTTGGAGGACTGTCCCGTTGATGCGGAGGTATTTTTATCCCACGGCCCATAAAGAAACCTAAATAAACTCATATTCTGATCCTCCTGCACCTGGCTGCTGCTTCCAGTTTTACTATTCAACACAGAAAATATACAAGAATAAAACAGAAGAAAGGAGCTGACAAAGACGTTATTATCGCGGATACTTCTACGTCTTTGATTAGTGGCAGCTGTAGCCGTGACTCTGCAAGAAGCTTTGCATTGGAAGAAGTTAAAAGAAACGACAACATTTAGATATAAACGTCCTTTTAGTTTTGTTCTTCGGTTTCAAGAGGAGATTTGTTCAGTTAAAACGATTTTATTTTGAGACGTGTCCAAGGCCGCAGCTCTGCCAATCGAGGGGGGTGAAAAGGCTGGAAGTTAACGGGCTTTGATCCATCTCTTCTTCTTCTTCTACTGCTACTAAGAGCTAGGAAGAGCTACAGTTTGCTGGGAAGCTAGGAAGAGCTACAATTAGCTGGGAGGCTAGGGTGCGCTACAGTTAGTTGGGAGGCTAGGGTGAGCTATAGTTAGCTGAAAGGCCTCGGGTGAGCTACAGTTAGCTGGAAGGCTAGGGTGCGCTACAGTTAGCGGAGTAACTAGGGTGAGCTACTGTTAGCTGGGAGACTAGGGTGAGCTACAGTTAGCTGAGTAACTAGGGTGAGCTACAGTTAGCTGGGAGGCTAGGGTGAGCTACAGTTAGCTGGAAGGCTAGGGTGCACTACAGTTAGCGGAGTAACTAGGGTGAGCTACAGTTAGCTGGGAGACTAGGGTGAGCTACAGTTAGCTGAGTAACTAGGGTGAGCTACAGTTAGCTGGGAGGCTAGGGTGAGCTACAGTTAGCTGGGAGGCTAGGGTGAGCTACAGTTAGCTGAGTAACTAGGGTGAGCTACAGTTAGCTGAGTAACTAGGGTGAGCTACAGTTAGCTGGAAGGCTAGGGTGCGCTACAGTTAGCTGGGAGGCTAGGGTGAGCTACAGTTAGCTGGGAGGCTAGGAAGACAGAAAGTATTACTATTAGCTGAGAAGAACATTTAGATAAAAACATCCTTTTTGTTTCGTTCCTCGGTTTCAAGAAGAGATTTGTTCAGTTAAAAAACAATTTTATTTCGAGGTGTGTCCAAGGCTGCAGCTCTGCTGATCGAGAGGTGAAAGGGATGGAAGTTAACGGGTTTTGATCCATCTCCTCTTCTTCTTCTTCTTCTTCTACTGTTTATTACAGTCATATGCAGCTCATTAGCTCCAAAACCAGTTAACAACAATCTAATTTGCATGTTTATCTTTTTTGCAGTATTTAAAAAGTTTGCTCGACCGGTGCATAAAATTTGAGTTTGAAATTGCTTCCTTGCTAGCTTAGAAGCTCATGCCATCGTTTAGGTTCTTGCAGTCTCTACTATTTAAGTCTAAATGACCGTAATGCATTGTGGGATGCCATTCATTAATCAGATTGTACAGGAGCGCCCCTGAGCAAGGCATCCTCACTGTCCCATGATATTACAATAAACAGAATATAAATACATCAGTAAACATAGTGATACTGTCGTTGTGTTTTTTAAAAACCCTAAAAATAATAAATAAAAATAAAAACCCTCCTCCTGCCTCTGACAGTAATCCTCACTGACAGACCTCTCTCTTTCCAAGAACCTGTCTGCATCCTCCTGAAGGAGAGACTCGGGGAAATTGGCCTTATTCCCCACACACTCGGAGGCAAGTGGCAATTAAAGCGCTGATTAACGTGAGCCCGCTCTCGAACACAACTTCATAGGAGTCTGACAGAACAGTGGGGAGAAGGGGAGATAATTCAGAAATCTCCTGACCTTGTGCTTATTATCTCCGGTTAATGACTGTCGCTGCTGTCGCTGCTGCTGCTGCTGCTGCTGGCCTCCTGATGGAACCTGGTCAACCTGATGGAGTCCTTTTTCCTTTTGTTTTGCATTTGATCTATGCGCCGTGGAATAAGCCTCATCCTCGGGGGCGTTAACCTAATTTGTTTATATCATACTTTTAGAGCTATTTTAATTCGATTTGCATTATTCAATCTTGCAGAGGAGGGCACGTTGCACGGAAGAACAAATGTGACTTTTTATTCTTCCGTGCACAGATGAGAGTCTGAAGTGACAGCTGCCTGATTCATCCTTATTGATCCATAACGTGATCAGATTCATTCCGGTTATTTTGTGCTTGAGGTTGCAGTTAAACTTCGCCTTATTAGGCACGAGGAGGGGGGTCGCAGTTTGCCGTGACCTCGGGGCGATGCTTCTCAGGAACCAGCGCCGGCCTCCCGCGCCTCGGTTTGATCCCGTAACAGATTGATACACCAAATAGGAGCTGACACGCATTGCTAAAGATGCCAATGGTAATTAATTAGCATCTCATTTTGACCGCGCCACAACAGGATGTGGAGCCTGCTTCTCGATGCCATTTCCCCTCTAGGCTTCGTGTTATCAGGGTCAAAATCCCTGCTCGGCGCTCTGAGGGCCGCTTAATAAATTGAGGAGGGCACGTTGACAGTCAGATTTTCATGGGGCGTCCCCCATCTCGCCGGCTCCCAGCGCCCCTGGCTATGGCAAACTGGGGGAAAGGCTTGAAATGCTTCTCGGTGGCGTTATTAGCTGAGAGACGTTCGGTCGGCGTCTCTGATTGAGATGGAAAGAGGTCGAAAGATGCAGAGGAGGTGCAGCGAGGACGCCTTCTGCACCAAAACACCAGTAATTCATCACAAACAAATGGTAGCTTGGACCAATCTGGATCCTGTCGAGAGCTGCAAGTGTGTTTTAGGAGTGACTAGAGCAAAAGTTCAGGTCTAAGAGCTCCTTCTATTAGGGATGCACCGAAATTTTTTGGCCGTAAAACCGAAAATGCACTTTTGAAAAATTCGGGTTTTTCGGCCGAAATTTTTTGGACTTTTATCGTTTTATGAAGATGGACAGGAAACTAAAAGCTTTTCACATGCAAAACAGATCATATAACTGAGTTTTAGTTGAGTTTTTAACAATAGTTTGTCTTAAGCTGCAGATTTTAATGTTTTTCTGAAGCAAAGGAATCAAGTGTGAGCTCCTGGTTATTGGTGTCCATTAGCCACCAAGGCTAACAGCTGCTAATTTGAGTGCATCCACTCGCGAGGTTGCGAATACCACTAGAGGGCGCTGTGCACATCACAATAAGTCGCGACATTAAGCTGTTTTCATTCTTCCGTGCAAGTTACCAAAAGTAAAAGTCGGTGGAGTATGAAAGCGAAACGCCCCGGGTGGTGGTGGTTGTGGTGGTGGTTTCTGGGGGGGGGGGGGGGGGGGGGTCACAGAGTTCTTAACATATCCCAGCACATGAAATGAAATGACCGTGGAAAGTTTGAGTTCAGGTACGCAAAAGGAAAACAGCCAAATTGCAGTTACAGGCATTTTCCATGACAGCAGCAATCTAATCCTGTTTTTTTTTTCCTCTTTCTTCTTCTTCTTCTTCTTCTTTTAGGGTAAGATGTTTTTCTAAACCCCTCAGGGTTTTCATTGCCTCGACCGCACTCTGTTTGCATCCCTCGTTTTTCCTCCTCCTTTTTTTTTCTCTTTCTCTTCCAGCAGTGTATGTGCGAATAAAACCAAAAGCTAGTGTAGAAAACCTCGGAGGTGGGGGATGACAAAAGACAGAGGAGCAGAACTGATGTGTTTGATCAAATTATGGCTCCGGTTTTGAGGCAAACAGCCGTGCGGGGCGGCTTAGCCGGGATCCAGCAGCCTCCGCCGCCCCGTCCAGACCTGTTTGAACTTTATCAGGAGCCGTCCGCCCCGCGTGGTTCCAGGTCTGCGAATGGAAGTAATTGATATGGACCGGTTGAAATCAAGAAGAGTTGTGTCAACAAAAGCTTTTACTCGAAGCTGGGGGGGGGGTTGTGCTGTTTACCTGTAGGCTTTTGGGTTTGTTCGTCTTTGCAGGAATGTTCAGGCTCTCTGGGATCAAGAGAGAGGAACAAAGGTTAGGAACATTTGTTGTGAATTAAGTCTTCAAGGCACCTATAGGCCGCAGCCTGAAGAGTGAAGGGGGTACGGTAGGTAGATTGAAGCGCCCTGCCTCTGCCAACCACACCGCCGCAGTCAGATACTGTGGCTTATTGGATCCAGGCTCTGTGGATTTGGGGGAACGAGGCACGGCTCGCCCGCCCAGTCAAACCACAACAGAAGGCATGAAAACAAACTTCTCAGAATAGCAGTCCTCTCCGTAGTTTGGCTGCCTGTTCAAAGATCTGCGGGTAGATGTTTGATCTTAGTTCAGTAATCAGCCGTTTTTTGTCAAAAGCTGCACCAGAAGATTTAGCACTCTGGTGGCTCCACATGGCAGCGAGAGGCAACTGCCTGAACTTTTAGGAGGGGCGAGGTGGGGTGGGGGTGTCTGGGATGTCTCCCCTCCGGGCTACGGCCAGGTGTATTTTTAGCCGTGCACTCTTGTCCTCTTGTGGTTTTAAGCCGAGCCCTAGCACCTGTCAATCAACCTTGACGGCCCGTCCGATCCGCTCTGCGTTTGTCTTTGGAGACGTTGCGCAGTCATATCTCCTAACGTCTCGGCGTGGATCCACTGATCTAATATTCCTTAAAAACTGTTAATGCAGCGGCTATTAATGATGCATGTGCGGCTTTACTTATTAATGGCTCCAATCTCTGCTCTAACAATAATAAATATGAAATCAAAAGACAATAAGGCAGAAGAGTAAGTTTGTTAAATGCAGAAACATGTAAGAGTTTCCTGAATTTCCAGGTCTTCAGGGGGAGGCTGCACCGGGAAAAAAACGGATATAATTAAAGCTGCGTTCGCTAACACGGCCGACCAGAGAGTGCACAAGAAGATATATTCAGATTTGAAGCTAATGTCACGCTAAATGCTAAAAAATACCCCGAACCTGAAGGTGAGAGGGAGCCTGCAGCGAGCTGGCATCGCCCCGTTGTTTTCATTCAATAATTAAACACCCAGAAACCACCGCTGATGCAGCTTTAAGACGCTGATAGCGGCGTTAAAAACAAACAGCTGAGGCTGCAGCGAGACAGAAAGATGATGTACATTATGAGAACATGAATGCATAATAAAGCGGCTGCAATTAGCCCCGGCCAGCCATTGGCATATTGTAATTAATGTGCTGCCTGTACGTCGAATCAGTCAGAGGAGGCTCGGTCTAATTTGGGGCGTGGGATGGATTGAGGGGAGCGGGCGGGGTGGTGAGGGGGGCAGCGAGGGGGTGCAGATCAGATCAGATCCTGCTATAATTGTGGGTGACTCCGGTCCCGCTCAGTCGGCGGGGCGGGGACGGAGCTCAGGTCTCCAGAGAACGTTAAAAAACTGTAAATCCCCCCCCCCTTCCCCTCCATACACCCCTTCATCATTTGAACATGTGCCCTGCAGAGCTAGCTGCAGGAGCACAGACCAGGAGGGAGGGAGGGAGGGAGGGGAGTAGAAAGAGGAAAAAAAGTGTTTTACATTCACAGATGATCCTAATTTGGTGTGGTTTGGAGTGTAATTTAGATCAAACATAGCCATGTAAATGAGTCGGGGTTTTCATAATTAGGTGCCTCTGAAGGAGGGGTGGAGAGAGGGGAAGAGCTCGGACCACATCAGTAGGTGTGGCGTCAGGGTCGGGCAGTTCTTTTACCCCCCCTCCACATTGGGAGAGGAAAGGGAGCAAGAGAGAAGGAGAGAGAGAGAGAGAGAGAGAGTGAGCAGCCACGGGTTAGTTTAGGGAAAAACACACTCCCAGAGGCACACGGCAACAAATAGGTCACTCTGCACCGATTTGGCTTGTCCTGTTTCCACTAAGCAACCGACTCCGCTCAGTGTTTTGGTACAGAGGAAGGAACTGGCCGCTGCAGCACACACACACACACACACACACACACACACACTGAGGAGGCCTCGCTTTCCCCCCCAGTGGGGCCTGTTGATTGAGGATTACCACGCTGAAATATTACGGGCGTCGCTGTGTAGGTGTAATGTTTACATTTACGTCCTGGGTGGAAACGGTTCACAATGAGGAGCAACAGTAGACTGGAGTTCAGCGAGAGGAGCTGGAGTCGGCTCACGGCAGGAGGAAGGAGGAGGAGGAGGAGGAGGAGGAGGAGGAAGTAGGAGGAGGAGGGAGGAGGAGGAGGAGGGTTACAGTAATTAACATAAAAATAAAATGAGAAGAAACAGACAACAGACAAATGATGCAGTGAATAGATTTGAAATAGGTTGGATTTTCTTCCCATCCAGACTTTTTCCGATCAGCCACAACATTATGACCAGAGCAGACCCCCCCCCCCCCATAGCAATGACCTGGCCTCCATATTCACTAGATCACAAACTGATGAAGTATCTGTGGGATAGAGGCCCACGGGACGCCCTCAGAACGGCCCACGTCATTCTCTGACGAACTGTTTCGGAGGTGGTTTTAATGTTGTGGCTGCTTTAGATTAGATCAGCACTTGACTCTTCTTGCGTCTGTCAGTCAACGAGCAGGTTCGGGACGCGGCGGAGGCTTGACAACAGGAGGGATGTTTAGGATCAGGTGACGACCTGAGCCGACGCTGAGCAGCAGTTTCCATCGGGACGGCCCGAGCTCTGGAAGCCGCCTGTCTGTCTGTACTTTACCAGATAAGCATCGTGCTCAGAGGAGGAAGCCAAGAGTCTAAAAGTGTGCTGGTGTACAGTTTACTAACATCACGCTGCTTTGTCTGCGGCTCTGACAACTACCAACAGTTTCTACGGCGCGCGAAGTAAAAAGTTTAAGTTTCTGCTTTAACGGCGGCGGCAGCCAGCGAGAGGCCAGCGAGGCCACCTGCACAGAAGGTAAATGCAACATGGCGGGATTGTGAACCTCCCCGGGGATGCCGCGGTGGCCACATGGCCCGCCAGATCTGCCAGGGTGGCCCCGGCGACACCCGGCTGGGTGCCGTGCTGGGCGACACACAGCTAAGCCTGGGGATTAGCTCACGGTGCCACCTATCTGATGAAAGCAGAGCCAATGGGATTGTCTTCTCCTCTCTGCATTTACGACCCCCCCCCCCCCCCCCCCCCCATTCCCTCCCACTTTGTTCCCCGACTAGCTCGTTTGCTACTCTCTTTGTTTCTGGCAGCAGTGGAAAGCACATACATGCCTCCATGCTGCTTGTAAAATGTACTCTTGGCTCCTGGCTCGTATTATCTTGGAGCGGGGAGTGAAAGCCTGTCCAAGGGTAAGGACATTACCTCGTTGCTCCATCTGAAGAGTCGACTTTCCCCCCAAACTAAAAGAAAATGACACATTTAAAGTAGTACATTTTAAAGGACAGGCTTTCAAACTGATTCCTGCGTCGTTTTACAGATAATTTAAAAGCTTTCAGATCTTAGAGCTTGCACGGGCAGGTGGATTCATTGGTGGAGCTGCAAAAAAAATGTGACGTCTGAGAGAATAAAACCGCCGTTGTCGTCTCCGCTTGGACACGTCGGAGGTTTACAGCGTGCAGCAAAACGGAGGAAGTGAAGTTTAACCTCGTGGTCTCGTGGATCAGCTTTGAAAGCGCTTGGTTTATACCCGACCCTTGTGGTTTTATTGTGTGAGTTTCTGCCTGATACTCAAACTTTTTGAGCAACTCGGACTTAAAGTTCCTATCGTTCCTTTATTTTTGTTCCGTATTAAAGGCAAACATGTCATTTTTAATGCTCTTAGGAGCCAATATCATGTCATTACGCTAATTTCACCTGCTCTCCTCTCTTATAACATGCCGTAAATAGGAAATATTGCCAGATATTGAAAGAAAAATAAGCAAACATCTAATTTACAGGACATTTTTTGATCTTTTTACGGTCGGAATAAGCTTCTTGTCTCGTCCTACTTCCTGCTTCCTGTTCCTCCACCTCTTTCGCTCTTTAATTAGCAAAAAGTTTGTGTCCTCGCGTCACGCCGCTGGACGTTGTCGAGGCGATCGCGGCGAACCCAAGCACATTTCCTTATTGATGATAATGAGACGGGGCTGGAAGGTCTCCCCTGTGCTCTATAATGATGTGTCACTGGTGTCGCGGGCAAAATGAGGCCAGAGATCCGTGGGACATCTCTGACACACATGTCTCCGGCATCTCTGCGTGAGCCAGGTAGCCCTTTTTAACACCTAATTAAAGACAAATAAAAACCTTCTCCACAAAATCTGTTTTGCAAAATGCACGAAACTCGTCCATCTGATCTGCAGCTGAAGATTAATTCTAAAATATCAGCAGCCTGAACAATATTTAAGCACCTCTCTGGTTAAAGTAATCAGATAATGAAGGACATTATTAGGTAGCTGAAGACCTTCGCTATTAAAATAGCTCCGCTTTTGAGGACGTAATCACTTATTCGTTTGAGAAGTTAAGCTCTCCTCCTTCACCCGGAATAGATATATGACATTTTGTAATGAAACCCTTCAAGTTGCACTCGGAAAATGACCTGTCATTCAAACAAATTAGATCTAAATGAAGCTGCTTGAGTCCGTCCATCCTTTACCGCCGCCTCGGCGTGAACCGGGCCTCTCTGACGCTCTTTAATTAAAAAGAAAAACGTCGCTGCAGACTGCGAATCAAAGCAGGGTCTGCTACTGACGCGGGGGTCTGTGGGCGGAGGGGAGCGGCCTGGGGGTCACGCCAGTTGAAAGCAAAATGTTTTTCTAAACTTCTAAATGGTTAAAATTCATCTTTTTGAGGATTTAATCTCGATGCATTCGTCAAATCCTTATTTCTTGTCGTGTTTTTGGCGTAAATGAAGGAATGGAAACACGTTATGGGCTCTGAAACAAGAAGGAAACTTTCAAAACGATTTCATAGAAAACAAACATATAATGAAGAGCAAATTGGGAATTTTTGCAGTTTTATTGCCTTTCTCTGAGCTCCATCTTGCAAAAAAGTCACCTTCCAAAAAAAGAAAAACCTTCTTCAACCCTTCATCATCCTCACCTCCTCCTCCTCCTTCGTCTTCACCTACTTCTTCTTCTTCACCTCCACCTTCTTCTCCTCCACCTACTTCATCTTCACCTCCTTCTTCACCTCCACCTCCTCCTTCTTCACCTTCTCCTTCTTCTTCTTTGCCTACTTCCTCTTGGTCTTCTTTTTCATCTTCACCTACTTTTTCTTTTTCACTTTCTTCATCTTCACCTTCTCCTCCTCCTTCACCTACTTCTTCTTCACCTCCTCCTTCTTCACCTTCTCCTTCTTCTTCTTCACCTACTTCTTCCTGGTCTTCTTCTTCGTCTTCACCTACTTCTTCTTCATCACCTACTACTTCTTCTGAAAGCAAATTGTTTTTCTGAACTTCTAAATGGTCAAAATTCGTCTTTTTGAGGAATAAATCTCACTGCATTCGTCAAATCCTCGTGTTTTTGGCACAAATGAAGGAGTAGAAACATGTTGTAAGCTCTAAAACAAGAAGGAAACTTTCAAAACGGTGCATTTCATAGAAAACAAACATATAATGAAGTGCAAATTGGGATTTTTTGCAGTTTTATTGCCTTTCTCTGAGCTCCATCTTGCAGAAAAAAGTCACCTTCCAAAAAGAAAAAAAAGAAAAACAAAACCCCACCGTGTCCCCCTTCCCATCATATCCACCGACTCTGCCTCTCGGAGCCACCCAGGGCCAGGAACAGAGGGACGGGGCTGCCAAGCGCGGCACATGGCTCTGGGTCCGGGGACGACAGAAGCCGAGGCCCCTGCAGGGCCCTTCAGCTCCTTACAAGCCTCTACCACACACACACATATACATACACACACCTCAGGCGCATGGGGAAAGCACATAGTCGTCCCCCGTGGGAGAAGTGAGGCGACAGGGACTGTAATTCCTCAGAGCTACTCTCCACCTCCTCCTCCTCTTCTTCTTCTTCTTCTTCTTCTCCGCTGCAGGCTACGCTCTGCACATGTGATACGACACCCAGTCTCACGCTGCATTAGCCGTACACCTCTCTGTCCGTGTCTGCCTCGCTCAGAGCCATGTTCGCCCCGTGTACCATCCAAACTGGGACACCAACAAAACACTCAGGAGGAGATGGAGACGGAGCGTGTTTGACGCATACGTGCAGTGTCGGGGTTATTTATTTACTCTGATCTAAGTTTGTGCAGAAAATAAGAGGAAACGTTATCAGCTGTTACTGAACAGGAGATTTTATATGTGCGTACGTATTTACTCTAGTTCACAGGACGGTTTGATCAACGTTTACTGGAGAGTGACGTCTGTTTTGGGAGTAAGAGTAACGGCTAAGAACATTAGCACACGCTGCACTAACTTTAGCATCATTAGCTGCTGTCAGAAACTAACCCCCGAAAAAAGTTGCATGGTAAAAAAATATAGACACTTAAACCAGAGTCGTCTATTTCTTCGTCTTCTTCGTCCTTATCGTCGTCTTCTTCACCTCCTTCTTCTTCATTACCTTCTCTTTCTTCTACTTTTACTACCTCTACTACTTTTTACCTTCACCGCCTTCTCCTTCTTCACCTTTTTCATCTTCACCTCCTTCTTCTCCTTCTTCTTTGTCATCTTCTTCTTCACCAATTTCTTCTCCTTCTTCTTTACCTTCTTCTTCTTCGTCTTCTTTACCTCCTCCATCTTCATCTAGTACTTCTTCTTCATCACCTTCTCCTTTTCCTTCTTCCTCTCTTATTAGTGCTTCCTCCTCTGTCTTCCTGACCTTCACCATGACTGACCTGAGCTCAGATCAGATGCTGCATTGACTCACGATCACATATTTTGATATAGACTAGTATAATAAGGCGGGACGTCACTTTTAGAGAACAGTGAAACACATAAAGACGCCACAGATCATTTAACGTAATATCTGTGTGTTTTACCTGTAAATACACATAAAACATTGTCATCAATCCCAGAGTCTTCGCCAGCGTTTTTTGACGCTCGCTTTAAAGAGTCTTTTAAACCCACCACTGCTGCCGCCGCTCTCGTCCCCGGGGGAACTTTAAAGCCACATCAGCCGCTGCTTTTATGAGCCCTCCACAGAGCAAAACGGATGACAGCAGCCAGCCCCGCTAAGATCCAATATTCTCAGAGATGAGTGTACATAAAGACCAGCGCGAGAATCATCCCCGCCTGCTTGTTTGCTCTTACAAGTATTAGTTTTGTATTAGATTCCCGCCTCAATATCGGCTCGTTTAGAGAAAGAAGTTCCACTTTTTTTTTTTTTTTAAGAAGAAGAAGAAGAACTGGAAAGAAGTTGGAGCAGCAGCGTGGAAGACGACGGGGAGTGGTGGTGATTGTTTTTCTTCTTGGAGTTCATTAGCTTTCTCATAATCTGCCGATGTGGCGATAAAAAATGTGAACCAACGAAAAAGCCGCCTGACACGCCATTAAACCGTGATGCATGGCCACCCGCCGCTGGGAGGACGCCGTCGAAGTTTTTCCAGTTGAAAGGTCAACGCCGAGACATGACAGCGCACCGTTTCGTTTTCTGACTCCCCTCGCAGTTAATATCTGTCGCTTTTGAGCAAGGTGGTTTGTTTTGTTTTGTGGCGGAGCAGAGGGGAGAGGAGAGGAGGGGAGGTTATGAAGGAGCCATCTTAATTGACGTAACCTGTTTACGTGTAATACTTCCTCGAGCTCCTGTAACCTCGACAATAAAACGCCGCTCTCATTTTTCTACTCCTTTTATCTGCAAAACCAAGTTGTTATCGGGATATATATATATGAAGCGTCGGCCGCCGTCCTCCATCATGACTACTTCTAATGGCTTTTAAAGTAGTTACCTGCGAAGTCCTGACATTTATTACCGTCATTTTCGAGGACCGACGCGGCACAAAAGGTCCGCCGCTATTGGGAGGCGACATCATTATGAATTATTGTTTGCGGCCAAGGTAGAAAATTGTACTTTGTGGCTCTGTTTCCCCCGTGATAAATCAACCAGTCACTTTTCACATCTCGGACTCTCAAAGCTGCTGAGCGTAGGACTTTTCTCCCCCCTCCTCCTCCTCCTCCTCCTTCTTCTTCCCCACTGTTTACCCATTTTCCTCCTCCGTGAAAAAGCTTCCTGCAGGTTGTTTGCTGCAACAGCCGGTTTCTACCATTTCTCAACCGCAGATCTTTGCTCTTTCCTGATTATTAGCGGCCGGCCCGAGCTGCTACTTTTCAAATGTTTATCCTAACAGAACATTTCAGCTTCCCTGGAAAGAGGAAGGAAAAAAAAAAAAAAGAAAGCCAAGTGACAGGACAATAACTAGACAAAGAGAGGCTGTATTTGTCACTCGCTATCAGATCGCTGTTAACACAGTTCCTGGACTGTCTGTTAGCTTTGGGAGAATGAGAGGTGAAGCGGCACAACTTTATCCTCGACTACATCTCCTCTGGTAAAGTAATCCTCTGTGTGGCGGCGGCGAGATAAGAACCCGGACGCTCACTCATGGAGTCGGGGAGAAGTCGGCCCCGCCGCCTCGCTGCTGCCGGGGTAAACGGAGGTGATCATTGCTCACTGAGAGGAGCCCGGAGTAGAAACACCGATCTTCTGTCAGGGCCACGGTCACGGAGGCGGCGGAGAGAGATGGACCAGAGAGGAGGAGGAGGAGGAGGAGGCCTTGTGGTGGTGGTGCAGGAGTCTCTGTGTGTCTCCCGCTACTGAAGCTGACGTATTTGTCACCTCTTTTCACGTCAGTTATGGAAATAAATCATTTACGTTTTACTTTATGTCACGGCAATCGAGTCGTAACGGGAGACAGACTGGAGCTGGAAAAGAAAAGATGGACGGTGCATGTTGCAAAGAGAGGAGGAGGAGGCTTCAGCCAAACCTGATCTGTTGTAGTTATTTATTTTGAGTCTGCTATAAACCAAAACCACCTCCCTGTAGCGTTCAAACTACTTCTTCTTCTTCTACTGTTTTAATGGTGGTTGAGCAGCATCTAGAAGATTACTATGGATAATCAAGAAGATGAGGAAGAGGAAGAAGAAGGAAGACGAGGAGGGGAAGATGAGGGAAGAAGAAGAGATGAGGAAGAAGGAGATGAGAAAGGAGACCAGGAAGAAGAAGAAAAACACAAAAAGGAAGACAAGAAGAAAAAGGCGAAGAAGAAGGAGGCGAAGAAGAAGGCGTAGAAGAAGGAGGAGGAGGAAGACAAGACAAAGAGGAGGAAAATGAGGAAGAAGAAGGAGATGAGGAAGAAGACCAGGAAGAAGAAGAAAAACAAGAAAAGGAAGACACGAAGAAGAAGAAGGCGGAAGACAACATGTAGAGGAAGAATAAAACAAGATGAGTGAGAAGAAGGGGAAGAAGAGGAGACGAGGAATAAGAGGAGATGAGGAAGAAGACGAAGAACAAGACGAAGGAAGAGAAAGAAGAAGAAGAGGAAGAGGAGGAAGTAGAAGATGAGGAGGAAGAAGAAGTAAGGAAAAGACAAAAACTAAACTGGGAGAAGAGAAGACGTAGAAACTGATTTTACAAAGGAGACATTAACGGATGAGACGGTGAGGAAGAGGAGACATGAGGGGAGGTGAATGAGACAGGAAGGGGAGGCCTCGTCCTCTAGAATCACTACAAAAGAAAAACGTAATTAACAAAAACAAAACCCTGTCTTCCTCCACCTACTTCAAACGGAGCGCCGCGGGTCACAGCGTTACCTTGATGTGCTACAGCGCTCTCGCCCGCAGAGACCGGCTTCCACCTTCCTCCCGAATTCTGATCACTCCTCTCGCTCTCCAGCCCCCGATTAGGACGATTAATATTAATGGCTTCTCTCTGGCTGACTGCTTCCCAGCGTGGCGCCACACCTTGCTGTAGGTGACTGTCAGGTTTGATTATGAGCAGATTAAGGGCTCTCTTTCTCCTGCCGCCGCTGCCGCCATCGTTCGACATACCCAGATAAGCTGCGTAAGCGCCGGACGATTATTCACTGTCGGAGAGGAGAGTGGAGAGGTGAGGCCGTGAGGTTTGACAGCCCGGGCTACACTGTAAAAAATGTCCGTCAGGGTGAACACGGCCCCAGAACGTTACTTAAAATCTGAGAATTTCAAAATAAAAGCATGTTTAATACTAACTTATCTTATTTTAGGGTTTTAATTTGATAGAATTAGCTCCTAAAGCGCCATGTATGTCATACTTTTATAATTATTATGGAAAAAAAAGCAAAAACCGCATGCACGAAGCTGTCGCTGGCTAGATCTCTGCAGGGAAAAGAGAGAGAGCATTAAGGCTTTATGGTAAACAGCATTTTTGCGGTCAGCGCGGTGATGGATGGACGAGGCAGCGAGGCCGGCGGTGGCTGAAAGGTAAAAGTGTATCCAGGATTGAGAGGTGGAGGAAAAGGAGGAGGAGGAGGAGGAGGGCGGTAGTAGTAGAGTCATTTGTAACACGTTTAATGCTGATTCAGCTTTTCCTCACCTTCACATGTTGATGCTGGATCTCCGGTGATTTGTGGATCCTCCCTCTCACTCAATCTTTACTATTTCTTTAGTTTTTTTAAATCACCTGTAAATCAATTGGGTTTATTCTATTTTCACAAAGCTGTAAGAATCAGTATGAAAGCTTCTAGAGGAGATATAAAGGTGAGCCATGACTTGGGCCCACGATGCATATTTTGAAACAAGCTGAAACGTTCTAATCTGCATAATTAGCTCTTCTTTGGATCGACTTCCCGCACGACAGGAATCGAGCACCACCGAGAGAATCCGATATATATATATCATGCCCGATTATTAACTTAATACCCCATTTCTGAGCAGAATTACCTCAACGCCCGCTTGAGTAATTACAGCAAAGTTGTCGGGTCGGGGCCCGGCGTTAATCACGCGACACCGAAACCCTTCCGAGAGCCGACCGGGTGTCGGGTTGCTGTGGGAGTGGAGGAAAACGAGGCTGAGCGAGAGGAGAGAGGTGTCTGGCCGCCGTGCACAGCCTCATCCGTCTTCTTCTTGGCAGGAGGGGCTGCCTGACCGCTGACCCCCGCTGAGAGCTGCAGCATCCATCACAACATGCTAGGTAATGTGGTTAACTACCTACTTCCTCTGCTGCTGCCGCCGCCGCCGTCGCTGCTGCTGCTGCAGGGGATTGTGGGGCAGTTTGTCTCCAGGTGGACGATCCTTCTTTCTGCTGACAAAGAGGTCGAGGCGTTGTAAAAGTGAGCTGCAGGACGTTTTAGACGTCTGCAATGGAATCATAAACAGCTGCTTTGTTTCAGGCGCGCCACGACTTTGGGGACGTGATACATCATTTTCGAACAAGCTGAAAAGTTATTTTAGATTCAAACTCAAACCCTGACATCTCTGATTATTTACGATGCTTTTCAGCCCCTCATGTTGAGCAGGGTGGTCTTTAAATGTGACCTGGGACTCATTGTGCGTTCACACCGCCTCTACTTAAAGGTTGCTCAATCTCTTCCACTTCTAGTCGACTTTATGCGTCTTCTCCAGGGATTTAAGCAGCGTCCGTCCTGCAGACATCCACCTTCCTGGTTCTGCCGATCGTCTCCCCAGATAAACTTCTCCGCGGCTCGGTGCTACTGTATGCACGGAGGACTTAATTGATTGTGTGCAGTTTCAGTGGCTTAGCATCTGGCGCTCGTGATAATCCCCCTTCTGTCCTGCATCAGTCGGACGTATTGATGAAGCACTCAGGGCTGTAGTGCTACATTTACTCGGCACATTAGCCCATTACTGTTATGGGCAGGCAAGTAAGCGGAGACTCTTTACCTGAAGAGGGATCGTTTGCGTTGGGGCTGAATGCAGCTGCTCCAGTTTATACGCGTCACTTTCCAAAGATAGATAACGACACCAGCGCGTTCGTATTATAACTCTGATAACAGATTATATCGTCCTGTAACGTAGACTGTAGCCTGATGTCAAATATTAAACTCCTTCCTGTGGTTTTCTATAAACTGCTGTGGAGTCTTTTCTGTTTTTGTTGTGTCAATAAACGAGGCCCCTACTGGCCCCCGGACTGCAGCCCGTCGGGGCCAGGTACATCATCGACGGGACCGCTCCTAGCGTGAGGCGGCATCCACGCCGTGAGGACACTTGTTCACTGCGTGTTTCCAAATCACACGGCGGGCCCCCGCGCCGAGGTGCCTAATGGCCCCGAGCTCAGCCTGTCACGGGGAAGCCGGGGCGGCGCATGCGCCCCTCCGGCAGCTCCTCCGTCCCACTGGGTGCAGTTCGGCGGCTCGGGCAGATGGGATACAAGCACCGGGAACAGAGAGGAGGAGGAGGAGGAGGAGGAGGAGGGTTTGAAGGGGAGAGCGAGGGCGAAGGGATGGCGTGTGCTGCCTCTGCCCATCCGTGCATTCAACATGCCATCCAGAGACCCCCTTTTGTGAACTGCCCACACTTCATTAGGATGCCAGGATAATGACCAACAAGCACGCGCCGTGACACCCCATTTCCTGTGCACCGAGCTCTCCAACCACGACAGATGTCGACAGTGCCGCCGCCACCAGGGGCCCTCTCCACTTCCTGTCGTCTTGGTCGAGGCCCCCCTCCCTCCTTCCCTTCTCTTCCCTTCCCTTCATCCCACCACCACCATCGTCGAAGACACCAAAAAGGGCAACTGATGTCCCGCAACAGAAAGTTTTTAGAGTTAATAGCTTGGGATTACAGCGCAGCAAAGGATCATTATGCTTCGCTCCCCGTCTCATCAACGCCACCCCTCCAAAAAATCCAAATGATGTATCTGTAGACAAAACATAAACAGATGTTCCAGTGGCTGTTAGGTGTCCTCACCGGAGACGAGGAGGGAAGAGAGGGGCGGCGGCGGCGGCGTTGTGTGTGTTTGCGAGCGTCGGGGACAATACGGCTTTAAAAGGTGTTATTATGGTTCTGCGGCCGGTAATAACGGCGGGGCTGGATTTAGAGTGCTGTCACGGACCCATCAGGAGAGGGAGCAGGGGCCGTGGACCGAGGCTAATGGAGGCAAAACAACCTCCAGCTCCTGCCCCTGCTGTCCAAAAAAAATCAGCTTTTAGAGGGAAAACACAGGCCGCCACTCGGCGCTCAGCGCAACACGATACGTCAATATGAGGGGCAATTTAATCCCCTCATTTGAATATGCAACCTCCCTCCTCTCTCCCCCCCCTCCTCTCTCTCTCTCCTCTCTCTCCTCCTCGTGAGTTCTTGAACCCCGACCAGATTTCAGGACCACGGGGGGAAGGAAATTGTTGTACATTTCCTGACAAATTGAGTTAAACGGACATTAAGTAGGGCTTTAAGAAAACAAATGGTCGTCTTTATCACAGGTGGACACTGATGGCTTAATGGTGGTGGGGTTTGGAGGCCTGGGAGCTGATCGTATCGCCCGGCTAATGGCTTGACAGGATGCATTAAGGTTTTTGTGTGAAGGGGCCAGAATGCAGACCTGTCAAGTGCTGCGTGTCCCCCCCTTTTTTTATTTATTTATTTATTTATTTATTTTCCTGAGCAGGGAAGCAGATGTTTGTGTCTACGCGGTGGACTGGCAGAGGGAGGCCGGCAGCAGATGCCTGTACCGGTGCCAAGGTTCAGGATTGTACAGACGGTACATGTTCAGAGAGAGAGAAAGCTGCCCTCCCTCTGCCATAGGTGGCAGCTGAACGCCTCACCTCCCTCCCCCCTTCTCTCCCTCCCTTCTGCTTTAGCCACCGCTCGGTCCGACCCCTTTTATTTATTCATCTATTTGTTGAATTATTTACTCATTCCATCGCTCGTTTTTGGCCGTTTAACGACCCGCCCCGAGGCGCGGGGAGAGATGGAGCGTTTACTTCGGGGACAGATGACCGTTCACTTCATTTATTGGGAAAATAAAAACAAAATGCTAGAACACTATGGGCCTTTACGGCGCGCGCTAAAGAGGTGAAGAGTTTGCTTCTCCAAAATATGACTCGATTAATGCGGCAGCTTTTAATGCCAGGTCCAGGCTGCTACTGTTCTGTAGTCTGGAGGTAATTAAAGGTCAGGTTACAGTTTAAATACAATAAAAATACTCAGTTTCTAGAAAGATGCTGCAGTTTAACTTGTAGATTTGAGATAAATTCATGCACCGATGCTGGAAAAAGGCTCAAAAGTGACACGTTGGAGAGGTTTCTGGTTAATATATGATGTGGAAGTTGAATTTTATACTAAAATGAGATTTTAACTCTATAAATATATATACACACAGATCAAATGATGTCTAAGTGCCTCATTTTGCACAGAAAATTCTCTCTCATTCACCATTTCTGCAAAGAGACAGCAGTTTTTGTTTCTCGTGCATATTTAACTTGTAGTTTTCTGATAAATACATGAACTGAAAAGAAAATGTGATATTTTAAAGAGATTTCTGGCTAATATATGATGCAGAGGTTGACTTTTACAATAAAATTAGATGTTAGCTCTAAAAATATACTGCAAAGTGACATTGGAGGGCTTGATTTGCATGCAAATTTTTCTTCTTTTTACCATTTCCACAAAGACACAGCAGTTTTTGGTTCTTGTGCACATTTAACTTGTAGTTTTATGATAAGTTCATGAACTCATGTTGGATAATGTGATATTTTAAAGAGGTTTCTGGCTAATATGTGATGCAGAAGTTGAATTATATGCTAAAATTATATGTTAACTCTACAAATATAGTGTAAAGTGATACTTAAGCTGAGTTTTTTCCTGAAATCATATCAAATAATGTCTGAACACTTGATTTTTGCATGTTTTTCACCAATTCTACAAAGACACCGCAACTTTTGTTTCTTGTGCATATTTAACTCGTAGTGTTTTGATAAATTCATGAACTGAAGTCAGAAAACGTGATCTTTTGAAGAGGTTTCTGGCTAATATGTGATGCAGAAGTCGAATATTATACCAAAATTAGACGTCAACTATAAAAGTATACTGTAAAGTGACATCTAATAACATTGGAGGGCTTGATTTTGCATGTTTTTCACAATTTCTGCAAAGACACAGCAATTTTTGCTTCTTGTGCATATTTAACTTGTAGTTTTCTGCTAAATCCATGAACTCATGTTAGAAAATCAATTAGAAAACAGCTCAAAAGTGACATGTTGGAGAGGTTTCTGGCTTATATATGGTGTGGAAGTTGAATTGTATACAGAAATGACATGTTAATGCTATAAATATATATAAGTTGACATCAAATAATGTCTAAGTGCCTCATTTTGCAGATAAACTCACCATTTCACCATTTCTGCAAAGACGCAGCAGTTTTTGTTTCTTGTGCACATTTAACTCGTAGTTTTCTAATAAATTCCTGCACTCATGTTGGAAAATGTGATGCAGAAATTGAATATTATAATAAAATTTAATGTTAATCCTATAAATACACCATAAAGTGATGCTTAAGCAGAGTTTTTTTTTCACCATTTATTGCAAAGACGCAGCAGCTTTTGGTTCTTGTGTATATTTAACTTGTTTTCTGGTAAATTCATGAACTCAAGTTGGAAAATCGATCAGAAAACGGCTCAAAAGTGATAAGTTGAAGAGGTTTTTAGCTAATGTATGAGGAGGAAGTTGAATATTATACTAAAATGAGATGTTAACTGTACAAATATACATAGACGGACATCAAATTATGTCTAAGAGCTTCATTTTGCACATAGTACTCCGTCTTTTCTTCAATTTTACCAAGACACAGCAGCTTAACTCATAGTTTTCTGCTAAACTCATGACATTTTAAAGAGGTTTCTGGCTGATATGTGACGTGGAGGTTGAGTTTTATCCAATTATTAGATGTTTGATGTATAAATATACTGTAAAGTGATGCTTGAGTTGTATTCCGGTAACGTCTCGGCGCTTCATTTGCACATGAATCCCATTTCTCACGCTCACCTCAGAGTGCAGCCTTTGTTCAGGTCTACTGTTGTAAACCTTCAGCCCAGACAAATATCCTCCTTTTGTAGCTGATGCTCATCTCCTGATTCTTTTGTTATTAACGTCTATCGAGTGTGGAAGCGGGAGCGTCGGAGCAATAATGGAGAGCACCTCGGCCGTTCATTATGTGTAAGGTAGCGGTGCGTTGGCTTCGTCGACGCTGATAATCCCTCTGAGCTCCTCGGCGGCCTCGGCTCGCTCCTGCTCACCAACACAGCCGAGGATCACAGCCTCTCCTCTGACACCTCCCTGTAGTTTTGACTTGAGAGGCCTCCCCCCCTCCACCTCCATCTCTCTCTCCCCTCTTCGTCTCCCCCCGGCTTTCACTCCTCACTACCGCTGCTTTGGAAGTGGAGCTGTGCTTTCGCGAAGGTGCAGCTCGTTTTATTAACATCAAAAGCGCCTGTGGGAGACGGCGGTGATCAAATTCCCCTCTAATTAAAATGAACCTGGGTTGAGAATGTTGCGCTGTTTAATATGTACAGAACGCCGCTGATTGCACAAAGCGGCTCCTCCTTTTGTCGGCGGGGATAATGCGGGCCCCGCCGAGACGCCGACGTGGGCGGAATGAGCGCACCTAGAGCGTCCTCTCGGTCCGGGTGATGTCCTCATCGCCGTGTGATGTGGTGTCAGATGCAGCCGGTGAAGCCTACGCCTCACCTCGCCTTTAATTTGGAGCGTGATTGATGGAGCTGGAGGCGACGCCGCCGAGCGCTCGCTGAGCGTCTAGGTCGCCTTCGCCCGCCCTTTACCGAGACGCCGCTTGTTTGGCAGCTCCTCCAAGGACAACGCCAAACTTTTCAGAGTTCACTTTGTCCTGAGCTGGTGCTGAGGGAAGCTGAGTCTGACACAACTCTGGGGTCAAACATACACAGAACAGGCATAACATTATGACCACCTGCCTCCAAAACAGAGAGTGGACATGGGTCTTCTGAGAGGGTTGATGTCCCACAGATACTTGATCAGTTTGGGATCTAGTGAATCTGGAGGCCAGGTCAACACCTTGTGCTGTTCATGTTGTTCCTAAAGTGTTTTTGTGTCTGTGTCAGGCTGCATCCTGCTGGGGATGGCTGCTGACAACTGTTCTCACATTTTAGTCAAACTATGTTTTTGATATTGATGCTTCTTCTTCTGCCTTCCTCTTCTTCATCTACTACTACTTCCTTCCTCCTCCTCGTCTTCGTTCTTCTTCGCCTTCTCCTCCACCTTCTTTTCCTTCTTCTTCACATTCTTCTTCTTCCTTCTAGTCATCATCATCTTCTTCCTTCTTGTTCCTCTTGATCCTTCTTCTCCTTCTCCTTTTCCTTCTTTTCCTCCTCCTTCTTCGTCCTCTTCTTCTTCCTCTACTACTACTTCTTCCTTCCTCCTCCTCCTCTTCTTATTCGTCCTCCTCTTCTTCTGCCTTCTCTTCTTCCTCTAATACTACTACTTTCTTCTTCTTCGTCTTCTTCTGCCTCCTCTTAATATTACTACTTCCTCCTCCTCTTCCTCCTTCTGCCTCCTCCTTCTCCTTCTTGTCCTTCGTCTTCTTCCTTCCTCCTCCTTTTCTTCTTCATCATCGTCATCTTCTTCTGCCTCCTCTTCTTCCTCTAATACTACTACTTCCTCATTCTCCTTCTTCTTCTTCTTCTTCCTTCCTCCTCCTCTTCTTCTTTGTCGTCGTCTTCTTCTGCCTCCTCTTCTTCCTCTAATACTACTTCCTCCTCCTCCTCCTCCTCCTTCTCCTTTGTCTTCTTCCTTCCTCCTCCTCTTCTTCTTCTTCATCGTCTTCTTCTGCCTCTTCTTCTTCCTCTAATACTATTTCTTCTTCTCCTCCTTTTTCTTCTTCTTCTTCTTCTTCCTCCTCCTCCTCTTGCTCGTTGGGGGGCTCCAGGTTTTGACGGCAGCTTGGGTTTTTCTCTTTTTTTTCCACAGAGAGGTGAGACGGGGGATACAAATTCAATTTAGGTGTTTTCTGCCGATCAATGACGGCAATCCAACCTTGATCTGAGGTTATGAATACCTGAGCAGGTGTGTCACGTCACGCATACAAAAACTCTGAAAGTCTCTTTTAAATCTGTGTCATTTGGTCAGAAACCGGAGCCACAGATTGGACGTCCTGCGTCGGGTCAGCTCCGTGTTTGTGAACATTTGTTAAATAACCAGCAAACGGCTCCACGTCCGGTCTGAGCTGCAGATTTGAATGCAGCCTTTTTTTCCTTTCTCTCTTTTTTATTTATTTATTTTATTCGTTTTACAGCCTGCTGTCAGACTCTGGAGCAGGTAGCTTGCACTCCATTAAACAAACACTGTGGCCCCTCACTTTTATTTGACATTTTATTTGGCTGTGACAAACGAGCAGCAGTTGGATTATAACATAATTTGTCTCCTCTTTATTACCGGCACAAAGGACACCATTCATTAATTATTCTGCCGTTGCCGCTCAACACTAACTGGAAAGGTCCCTCTTTGGACAGATGGCGAGGACAATGTTATTTATATCAATCAGTCCAAAATGTTCAGCGAGGATTACTATTCCTTGGACCGCTTTGATTTATGTCTCTGCACCTCACCTCGTACCCAGCCTCACCGGCTCCTGCGGGGACACTTTAATCGAACGGGAATTGAAAACGGACTCGAGAGGCAGCCGTGTGTTTATTTATACGGCTTCACTTTGCTGTTATTTGTGAGGCTGAACTAAAGTTGTTTTTCTGTTTCTGTTTCTTATTCCAGGAGGGGGAGGCTCGATGAGGTTTCACTCCACGTCGCAGGTAGGACTTCTGCTAAAATCCATGCAATTAAATAGATTCTACTTTAATTGATGTGGGCGAGTGCCAGGGCCGTAACGAGCCTTTTCAGGGGCCCTAAACGAGAGGCCTCATATTTAGCATATGTGCAGAAACCAAAATACCTACATTTCTGCAGCATCTTCAACTTTAAAAGACTGGTGAGAAGCTTCCAACCTTGTTTTCGTCATAATTTTCATGCAAATCCTCAAATTTCGTCCTAAAGTAGAAGAATGATCACCTCCAAATTGGCTTTTTGGTGCAATTTTAAAAGGTAAATGAGCTTATCTGCCTTAGTAGCACTTGTAAGGGTTCAGTGTCTTGCACAAGGACACTTTGGTCCCTAGCCGATGAGAGTGTTCTCCCAGAAACTCCGCACTTCATTTCACTTGATGCATTTCCGTTTTCCGTTAAACGCGTCAAACCGATTCAGATTCACCTGCGCGAGGCGGGCTAGCTGCAAACTCCGCAGCTTGTAGCCGTTTACGAGCAAACGACGCCGAACGCGTTCGCGCGATCACACAAACAGACGGAGGCAGGTCCGCCGCCTCCGACATCTCATCATTACCTTTCTTCTCTGCGTGCAGGCCGGTCCCAGAGCGCTCGGCATCTGCGTGGAAAGTGTATTTTGAAATGAACGCCATTTACGGAGTAATTAGTTTTATGCAAACTAGTGAAGATGAAAGTGGGAATCTTTATAAATTATGAATCGTGTTCTAACTTATCAGGGGTGCTTATCGTCGAGTTAACGCACCTCCCCGTTAATTAAAAATGTTCACACAGAGTGAAAGGGAGGGAGATGGATCGCCGGCAGACTCATCAGGTAGCTGAGAAATCTGAGGGAGGCCTTTGTTCTTATCTTCACATCTCGGATGAGGGGTGAGAGAGGTAAACAACAATAAGGATGCTAAGAGGGAGGGAGAGAGAGAGAGGGAGAGAGGGAGGGGAAGTAATACTGACAGGTGTAAAGACATGATTGAATGCTGGCAGGAATACAGCTGCAGACAGAAATCACCCTGAGCTCTAGGTAAAAACCACCAGCCCTCCCTCCCCCCTCTCCCCCCTTCCCTCCCTGAGTCCACATTCTTCCAAACATTTGCCCATTGACTAGAAAAATCTCCCCGGGGCCCCTGATGGTCCCTGGCTCGGCGCGAGGATGCCCAGGCGCTACAGCAGCGCTCATAAAAACTCAATTCATCAAGACGAGCGTAATTTGCTCCGAAACGGAAAGCGCCACAAAAGGGGGCGAGCTTGTCAGCGAGACAGGTGGCTGGAGATCTCGCTCTGATACTGAGCGATATGAATAATAGATTCTGCTAAATGTACGCCAGGACCCGGGCTGTAAACACAGCTGCCTCCTTTCCCTTCCAAAAGAACAGCTTGGCTGGATGAGAAGCCCGAGCGCTCTGCCTCCACCTGAGGACTGAGGGGAGGAGGATGGGGAGAGGGGGAGGCGAGGGGAGGAGGAGGGGGCGATTAACTAATCAAATGCATGGGCTAAATAGGAGGCAAGGAGAGAAAGAGGAGACAGACAAAGAGAGGGAGAGAGGTGTAAGTCAGAAGGTTTACCCTCGCTGCTGTTGCTCGAGCTCGGAGCAGCACAAAGGAGGTCGATTAGCGGCAAATTGATGTCAGTCTAAACATTTAAAGCAAAACCAGACCTTTAACAGCAGCTATTGTTGGAGCGTTTCAGGAAGATCAATCTGAAAGTTGAATAAAAAGCTCAGGTTGACGCATGTGTGCAAGTTGCAAACTTAAAAGATAAAGTGTGCAAACTAACCCTTTACCTAAATCTTGACTTCTTCTTCTTCTTCCTGCTCATGCTTCGTGAAGTCCTCTGAATAATGCACCGGCTATGAATGGTGTTTGCTTTGGCAGGCACTCGGCGAGCTGCAGGATGAAGTCACACGTCGCGAGGAACATCGTAGCGGCTCGCTCACCGACGTGTTTACTCATGAATTATCACGTGCGTCTTCCCCCCCGTTGACTCACGGCGGACTACATTTCTGCCGCTGATGTAATTTTCCCGCGCCAACCAACGCCACCACCCACTCCCTGACACTTCATCGACGGCTGCTCCTCTGCACATTTGATGACTCCCCAGATGAAATTTAGGAGGATTTTGCCCAGCCGAAGGTAATTAATTCTTCAATTAAAATGTTGTTAAACATTTTTAATGAGTAATTGGCACCGGGGAATCGGATACAAAACTATGTTTAACCAGAGACGGAGCGACAACAGGGATGTTTCAGAGTCGGGTTTCTGCAAATCTGTTCACTGACCCACTTCTTTCTCTCCCCGAGTATCGCACGGCTCAGAAATATAAATAAAAAATCAAATGTGAGGCGTCTCCTGGCACCGAGAATGTGTCCTTCATCTCAGGTGACTACTGCTTCATTTGGCCTTTTTTTTCTTCTTCTTCTTCTTCTTCTAATTAGGGCACGAGACGGCGCACACAACAACCTGAGCTGCTGTGAAACATGATCCACTTAACCTGGTTTCTCTTCAGTGTGAACAGACAGAAGGAGCAGAGCATGTTTCATTAATCGCCAGCAAAAAAATAAAAAATATGACACAAATAAAAACCCAATTTCTTCATCTTCGCTATGTCCTTAGGTTTGAAAGGAGCCCCCCACCCCTCCCCCGAATACTTTCATCAAGACTTGCAAGTCACGCAGATGTGCAACAAAACAAAAAGACGATACGTTTTCGGCGTTTACGAGTCGGGGGCTTCAAGTTTCCTCATCTCACATGAAGAATTTTGCACATCTGAGCGTACATTTGCTTCCACACGCTGATAAAACAGAAAAACTGCACACGGACCTGAAACAAATACATTGCAGTATGGCTTCTGGCCACCGGGGGCATTGTTGCATGCACTGTAGCAGACTGTGCATTGTGAGGACTCGTGAGGACATAGCCTTTAGTTTATCACAAGAAGAAGTAATATATAAATTTTTTTGAGTTTTCTTTCAGGCAATAAATTTGACGATTAAAAACAAAATGCGGTGTTGCCTCCTTCCTCTAGCCCTCTCTAAATTGGACACACCTGTACCTGAAGGCAGCAGGTGGACGTATTTCCGCTGCGCCGCTAACGTTGGCTAATCACGCCGCTAGTCCAGGGAGCCTCGGTTCATTACGGCGCTGCACTCTGTAGGTTCCTGGCATTGTTCTCTCAATTAGAGACTTGTAAATGTGTTGCTTGCTTAATCACCCAAAAACTGGCCCCTAGGACTTCCCCCTAATGCAACCCCATTAAGAGGGGCCATCAAAACAAAAGATCTCCCTCTAATGGCAATAATCCCTCACTTGTGTCACGGCGAAGCCAAACTTGTATCTTAAATGAGCGATGATGGATGAGAGCAGGCCTCCGTGTCAGAGAGCGTTATTACTGGTGATGGATGCGCCGGGGCACGCCGCAACACCAAACCTCCAAACAGGGGGAGGTGAGGGCGGGGGGGGTGCCCGTCGCCGTCGGAGCCGGGCCCATCCCGAGTGCGTCTTGCGCGACCCGGGCGTCTCTGGAAGTCGTATTGCCTCTTGCGCCGCTGAGGGGGAACCGAGGGAGGAATGAGGGCTTATCCAAACAAGCTCATTAGCACAATTAGCGCTCGTTTCCTGCCGATGGACCCCTGGAGCTCTCCTAAAGTTTGACTACACACACTGCGGTGACTCGGACGATGAGTCGCGGGGGCCGGGGAGGGCTGATGAGCAGCTGCTTTTACGCGCCATGGATATGTGGTCTTGAGGCGGCAGTGGCGGCTGCTGCACAAATCTGTATTTTACTTGGTTGAACTCGGAGGTGAAACGACATCTAATCAGACTGAGGCTAGTCCAAGGAGTAAACATGCATTTTATCATCATCTTCTTCTGCTTTTCCATCTGACAGAACTGTTTTTGAGTCCCATATAGACTTTTAGCCACCCTTGCACACCCACATGCCTTGGTTTTACCAAAATATCCAACTGCGTCAATGCCATGAGTGACATCTAAAGCTTCACCTGCAACAAATCAGTGCTTAAACGCCAAAAATCAATCTCCATCAACTTCAACCTTTTGTAAAACTCATCTTCTCTGAATCTAACCTCGTCTGTCTAAGAACTGAAGCTCCGTCTCTGGTTGCGCTCTGTGTCTGAGAGCTTCCTCTGAGGGAAGACGATCTAAAATGTAAATGTCGAGCGTTTCTAAATAAAGCCGACGCTTTCCCCCGTACGCCAAGCAGCTGCAGCAGCAGCAGCAGCAGCCGCCGCCGCAGCCATTAAGGTGCAGCACAAAGACACATAAAGGCCTCCAACGTCGGGATTCTTCTTAATTATATATGGAAACCATTATATTCCCCAGACGGCGCGGTGTATTTAAAGAAACCAGAGTCCTTCCAACACTTCTTCTTCCTCTCAGGGATCTCATACTTAACAGGAGATCTGCTCTTAAGGGAGCCTCCTCTGGGTATGCACAGCTGCAGAGAGCCAATCACAACCGCGGCGCTGCTACACCGTGCCAATTACGTATACTTGCAGATGTGCAGCAGAGAGAGTTTGAATCGCTAGCATCGGTTTGAGGTGTTCGACCGCCTTCCTCCGGGCCGGTTTTGGTCTTCTGTACGTGCTTAGAAAAGCGTTTATATTTATTACTTACTGCCGAAGCTCGGACATCCTGTTCTGACCCACTTTGACGCGTTCAAAGTCACAGGGAAAGTTGAGAGTCTTGTGACACATTTCAGAGAGAAGGGAGAGGTTCAGGATTTAAAATCTGACCCTAAATGCGTGCAGCTTTACCTCCAGCTTTGATTTGATTCAGCAGAAGAAGGATTTTATTCAGATTATTTGGTGAAATACCGGTGTCGGTGTAAACGCAGAACTAGTTTTTGCTCGTTAAGACCAAACCGGTTGACCAGTCGCCGCAAATCCCATCAGATTTTAATATAATTATATTCGTGCACTCCCCTTTTCAAATGAGGCGTTCAAAAGTTTGCCAAACGACGCCGGGGGAAAGGTGGGAAGGAGGCGCCTCCACACCTCACGTCTGCAATTAAAGCCAGAGTTTCAGTGACAGGTAACGGAGCAGATCGGTTAATTGCAAATGAATGCGCAACCCCCCCCAACCCCCCCGTTCCATTAGGCATAAATAATTTGGCCACTTGGGTACGTGCCTCCCAAATTACTTATTCTTTTTGTGTCTCAAATTACCTATTCTTTCTGATGTTGGCTTTTAGTTGATTAGCGAGCAAGCCGAGCGAGAGCGCCACTCGCCCATTGGCCTTTTCCAGGTTTTAAACCCGTTTTATTATTCTTCATAAGGTGAAGAAGCGTTTGTTTATGCTCTCTTATTACATGCACATGTAATAATTTATGCAGTTATTTCCCAACTTTTTGCTCCAGCGCTGTGATGCATCGTGATTCGGGCCTCTCCTCTCACACCTTGCGTGATTTTTTTTGCTCGGGGACGTAGGATGAATATTAAACACAGTGGCCTTATTGCTTTGTTTTCATCTGGCACACATATAGCCAGTGCATATAAAACACAAATCTTCTGCGTTCATGAAAGATTTATTCTTCCCGTGCGTCTCGCGTTAATATACATAAACATTTTCAAGCGGGTAACTTGTTATAGCCGGTTTCTTCGCTCATGATCTCGGAGTCAGAGTTTCTTCTTCTCTTGTTCTCATTAGAAGTGGATCTCGGGATGCGAGTGTGAACTAAGAGACCTGTAAATGTAGAGAGAGAGAAAGAGAGAGAGCATACTGTATTATCATATAAATCCCCCGATGTGATGATTTTTAATTTTTCTTTTTTGTAACGGGGGGGAGATTCGTCGAACTTTTTTTCTGCGATGTACAAGAAATGACTCGATGGTGTTTTAATGAGTTTCATTCGTCTGTCCTTTTTCTGCAGGCAGTCTTCTGGTCACATCTCGTGTTACGTTATGAGTTTTGTCCTCTTCTGATTTATTTTTTCTCATCACTTGATTTCACAATGTGCAAATCGCTTATAGTGACCCGCGGGCATGGCAGGAAGCTCTGAAGGCTGCAGCGTGCTTGTCCGGGCTGCGCGTCTGCGATGTGCACGCACGTCATTCACGGGATGTTTGCATATTTTTATTTTTTTTGCCTTCTCCCACCTCCCAGAGAGAGTTCAGATCAGCAAGAAGGCATCCGGCACCTTTAGGTTCATTAAACTTTATTTATTCTTTTATTCCAGGCGTTATTATTAGGTGGTTGTATTTACATGTTGCTAACTAGGCTAACTGGACTGAAATGAATCACGACTGTCCTGATTGGCTCTCCTCGCCTCCTCGCTGCAGTCAGGTCAGCGTGTAGCTGTTCATATGTGTTCAAATCACCCGATCGATAACGTGACGACTTCACATTTGATCCCTCTTACGCTGTAAAACAAAAACATGTGAGAGCAGCTCTGCAGCAGTGAAGCCTTCTGTGCAGATTTAATTTAATTTCCTCCTGAAAATGCAGTGAGACTTTCACCAACTCCCAGAAGGAGGTGTGATGGTGACCAGACCCCCCCTCCATCCCCTCCTCACCCTCCCTGTCGTCTCTCTCTCCCCCCCGCTGAGCGAGCCCGCATGTCGTCCCCAGGTTGCGACAGCCCTAATTAAAATGTCCTTCCTCATTATCATCGATTGCCCCGCGCATTTTGGAAAACAACTGCAGCGCTGAGCTCTGGCAGCGGCGGCGGCGACCGCCAAATATAGACATGTGACACTGGTCTTTAGCCCCGTCAGATGGTCCCGGTCCGACATGAGAGCGAGAAAAGTGGGGCAGCAGCCGAGTCTCCCCAGCGGACGCTGGACCACAGCACACACACACTCACACACACACACACTCACAGAAGGCCGCAGATGGCCAGTGCCCCATCCAGGGTTCATCAGCCACGGCAAGAAAAACAAACTTCCAGTCAATAATGCTATGATTTATTCATTAACGAGCGGAGAAACTCGAGCATTTGTGAAATGTGTGGCAGTGTGGCGTAGGGACACGTTGAAATCTGTTGTTTTACAAAGATTTTTGATTTAAGGAAATTCAAGAAAACTGATTCTGAAGAGTTTTTTCTGGTAGAGCTCAGGATGAGGAGGAGATGTCTTCTTCTTCTTCTGGATCAATTTAATGTTTTAGATAAAGATGGGGGAAAAAGGTTCTTCTTCTTCTGTGCTATTTTCTGCAGGTTTTATCCTCTGCAGCAGCAGATAAAAGTCATGTTTTGGATTCAGTAGAACATGTTTTAACTTGTTTTAAATCCAATAGAACATGTTTTGGATCTAATAGAAGATGTTTGGGCCTAGTAGAACATGTTTTGCGTCCAGTAGAACAGGTTTTAACACGTTTTAAATCCAAAAGAACATTTTTTGGATCCAGTAGGACATGTTTTTGATCCTGTAGAACATGTTTGGACCTAGTAGAAAATTTTTTGGATCCAGTAAATGAAGGTTGGATCCCATAGAACATATATTAACATGTTTTTGATCCAGCAGGACATGTTTTGGATCTAGTAGAACATGTTTTGGATTCAGTAGAACATGTTTTAACACGTTTGGCTCCACTAAATGATGTTTTGGATCCAGTAGAACGTGTTTCGACCTAGTAGAACATGTTTTGGATCAAATAGACAATGTTTGGACCTAGAAGAACATGTTTTAACATGATTCGGATCGAGTAGAACGTGTTGGGGATCCTGCAGAATGTGCTTTAACATGATTTGGATCCAGTAGAACATGTTTTGGATCCAGTAGAACATGTTTTGGCTACCGTCTCACGTTCCATCCGAGTTCTTGTTAACATATTACGTTATATCAATTTATGATACGATAGCTGCGTTATCAAAGTCTGTACGACGGGTAGATAGATGAGTGCAGAGGAGACCGAACCAAAAGACGAACGTCTTGGACCAGGGAACCAAAACAATCAGCTGAAAGGCTCTAAAGCTGAGCTGAAGCACACAGCTTTACGATTCGCGGCTCTTACAATATCCAGAAACAGGAAAAAGGCTCAGAACAGCAACACGTTGCCATCAATCATTCATCAGCCAACATGGGCAACGTGAACCACGTCACCCAGTAAATGATTCATGGGAACATATTGCCTTCCATGAACCGTTTCTCCCTCTAATTCGAGATATTACTTCCAGGGTCCTGTATCGTCTGCAAAGAAACAAATACCTCTCTGCTCCTTTAAACGCCGTTTTAATAATCGAGGTTTTCAGGATGCGGCCGCTTGACGGACAGATGGACGGACGAATGGACAGACTGAGTCGGCCAGACAGACACACAGGCATGTCAGAGGAGGCACGTTGCCGGCTGGCGAGGCAGGAGAGAGAGAGCATCTGCCGGCGGGTTTGAGGAGCAGCCATGGCTTCTGTGAATCAGGATCTCCCCCGACGCCGGTGGCGGGCCAAGACGGGGCCGCGTCGGTGCCAACGGGTCAGGGGAATCACAAATGGTTCAAAATATCATCACCTAAAAAGGACAAATTATTCAACATGCATTCAGCACAATAGCTGCATAGAGAAAAAAAATCAAATCTACTTTTACTCAATATTTACCAAATTTATTAAGATGATTGTTTTCCTCAAATGCAGAATGTGAGTTTTGGATGCCACAACGTTTTATCAACCTCCAGCAGATAAAACGGATCATTTTCCTCTTTTGAGAGAATAAAATTTATCTTATTTAACTGTTTTAAGTCATAGTTTTACAGAATAGGCTTCTCTAAATATGGAAAAAGAAAATACTAGAAGGCTTGCACAGTCTATTTTTCATAATTTATCAATTAAATGTTTGGCTTTTGTTTTGCATGCAGAGTTCAGAAAAAGACAAATCTGAGAAAAAAGCAATGAAAATCTGCAAAAAAAACTACTGTAGCATCACGTCACATATCTCAGAAGTATCTTTCAGCGGCCCCATTAACATTCAGCAGATGAAACTGGTCATTTTTCTCTCTTTAAGTAATAAAATCTAAATTATCTGACCCTTTAAAGTCATAGTTTTACAGGAAAGTCTCCTCCAAATATGAAAAAAATACTAAAACATACAAAAAAGACTTGCACAAAGTCTATTTTTCATAATTTATTAAAAAAATCTTTGGCTTTTTCATCATGCAGACTGCAGAAAAAGACTAAAATCTGAGAAAAAACAATGAAAACCTGCAAAAAAACAACTGTAGTATCAGAGTTTTGGATGGCACAAATCTCAGAAGTCGATGTCCAGCAGATGAAACTGGTAATTTTTCTAATTTGAGGTCATGAAATCTAAATGATCTGACCCCTTAAATTCATAGTTTAACAAGATACTCTTCTCCAAACGCAAATACCTGCAAAAAGCCTTGTACAAGGTCTATTTTTCAGAATTTGTTGGTGCAATATTTGTCTTTTTCTGCATGCAAGCTGCACAAAATAATCTATAGAGTGTAAGAAACTGTTGCAATACAGTCCTAGCATCAGAGTAGACTCTAGAAGCATCTTTCAGCAACCCCATTGACGTCCAGCAAATAAAACTGGTAAATTTTCTCTTTTTTAGTAATAAAATCTAAATTATCTGACCCTTTAAAGTCATAGTTTTACAGAATAGTCTCCTCCAAATATGAAAAAAATACTAAAACGTACAAAAAGACAACAAGACAATTGCACAAAATCTATTGTTCATAAATTATTAATTAAATCTGTGGCTTTTTTGCATGCAGGCTTCAGAAACAGGCTCAAATCTGAAATAAAACTGTGAAAACCTGCAAAAAAACTACTGTACAATCAGAGTTTCAGATGTCCAGCAGATGAAACTGGTCATTTTTCTCATTTGAGGTAATTAAATCTATATTATCTGACCCTTTAAAGTCCTAGTTTAACAAAATAGTCTTCTATACCTGCAAAAAGCCTTGCGATATTTGTCCTTTTCTGCATGCAAGCTGCACAAAATAATCTAAAGAGTGAAAGAAACTGTTGCAATAAAGTCCTAACATGAGAGTAGACTCGAGAAGCATCTTTCAGCGACCCCATTGACGTCCAGCAGATAAAAGCAGTCATTTTGAGTCAATAAAATATTTCTCATTCTGGCCCTTTAAAGAAAAAAAAAATCCTTTAAGGAGCCTTTAAGTCACACTCGTCCAAATTCCCCACACTCGATTGCCAGAACTTGCCCGAGTGCATCTCCTCCTCCCTGCTGGTTATCTAAGGAGAGCCCCAGAAACCAGAGCGAGGAGGGGAGTGGGATAGAGGGGGGGTGGTGGTTTACCAAACACTGCCTCAGCCCATTTGACCACAGGGGAGGCCTGTCAATGGCCCAGATAGTTCTGGTAATTTCTCAGCGCTGACTCTGCTGCTGCTGCTGCTGCTGCTGTGTTTTACATATTCAGAGAGGGAATGGAATATGGGGGGACTCCCTTTGTTCTGGCATGTGTGGATGTGGACGGCCGGGGCAGGGGCCCGGGCCGAGGCTGGGGCTGGGGCTCTCCTCCGCGGATACGCCTCGAAGCCACGAGAGAGAGGCGTAAAGGTATATTCTGAAACGGCGAGGAGAGGAAGAAGAGTAGAAGTAAACAGGATTAGCGTTATCGGCTGCACTTTCAAGGCGAGTGCACACACAAACAGGCGTGCATGCAGGCAGGCAGGCAGGCGGTGGATATATATCCGAGGATGCAAACACTCACACAAGGAATTGCAAATGAAACATGAATAAGTAAAGCAATAAAGCATTCTCCTGATACGCTAGCCTCAGTCGGAGGAATATTACTCCGCTCGGACCGCGTGGGCAAATAAGTGTTTTTCTTAATCGAAGTCGTGGAGCGTGATTCTTGAATAGAATCATAATTGACCTAAACGCTCTCCTCTCTCTTTCTCTGACGGCGGCTTCATAACGCCGCCAATACGATGGGAGGCGCCTACGCTTCAACAGACGATCGGTTAATATAAAAAAAATGTAAAAAACGTAGAGAAAATGAGGCTTTAACTCCGCCCCCCACCCCCGCGGCGCGCTGAAGAATGAACGTGATTTTCTGAAACTTGTTCTATCTGAATATCAGATATTAGAGGGGCCGTTATTTTGAAAACCAGCCTCTCCATCCTCTCCCTTTCCTCCCCCCTCACCCCCGTTCCTACAATACAAGCGGCGGATGGTGCTAATTTCACAAACATCATCTCCTCGGCGCCGAGTTTCAGGAAGTTGATTTATAGACGGTGCTCGCCGAGTTAATTGCGGTGCGCGACACCAATCAGTCTTTGGGGAGGTTTCTAAGGCGAGCGAGGGGGGGATTAAATCGACACCCAGCGCAAACAAACAAACAAACAAACATATTCATATCTCCCCGTATTTATTTATCAATGTTTTAGATTGCACTCTGCCTCCGAGATTGCCCCCTTTCTTCTGTCGGAGATTCAATAAGTTGACAGGAACATTGTCAGCGCCGGGGTGTCGCTTTATATCGGCGCTGCCAGCAAATCTGTCTTTGGGAAAATGGAAATGTATGTGTTGAGCACGCCCAAGTGATGCAGGCCCTGCACCGTCCTCCCTCCCTCCCTCCCTCCTCCTCCCCCCTCGTTGGAACCTCGAGAGTTGCTCCTCCACAAAATGATCATCGTTGTGTTCGGAAGCATTCATCTTGATTATACAGACAGAAATGCTTTGATAATGATCTGCGGGAGACGGTCGTCAGAAGTTTGTCAAAAAACACTAAATGTCAAATCCCCGGCGGTGGTATCTAACTATCAGGCTGTCACACACACACATTTAAACACACACTCACCCTCCTCCCCCCTTTAAAGACTTGGCCAATGAGACGTATGCCTCTTATTGCCTCCCATGCCTCCTCACTGTACTGCACGGAGAGAGATGGAGTGGAGAGCATGCAGCTGCAGACCAACAGCAGTAGCAGCAGCAGCGGCGACGGCAACGGCAGTGTGTGTGTTTGTGTGTGTTTGAGGTCAGCTGGCAGAACACGCGTGTTCAGAGACACAAAAACACGGCGTGAAATTTGGAAGGAAAATTCAGCAGATTTGTCGCGAAGCTGTCAGAGCTGTTTGCTGTTTGCTGTTTTGCATCTGTTAGCCGCGTTTCTGTCACAGGGAAGCTGCTCTCTCCAAAAAACGAGCGTCTGTGATCGACCCCATCGACCTCTAGCAGATAAAAACGGTTGTTTTCCTTTTTTAGAGGCGATAACATTTAGGTTAACTCACCGTTTAGAGTCACGGATTTACAGAAAAGTCTCCTTCAAATGTAAAACGATGCATAAACCTGCAACCTCTTTGGCTTTTTCTGCATGTAGGCTTCATAAAAAGACTTAAATCTGAGAAAAGAAACTATGGCAACTTGACAAAGGATGCAATATTTATTTTTATTGTAAGTCTCAGGTGACTTTCCTATTTTAAGGCAATAAAATTAAGGTTTACTGACCATTTAAAGTAAAGTTTTTATAAAATATGCTTCAAAAACTTCCATTTTTCATAGATTATTAATTAAATCTTTGGCTTCTTCTGCATGCAAGCTTCAGAAAAAGACTTAAATCTGAGAAAAAACAATGACAACCTGCAAAGGATGAAATATTTATTGGATCTATGGGTCAAAACAAGGCAGAACGGTGTGGAAACTAAAACTTAAAAGCAGAATAGACTCCAGAAAGTGAGTTTTGGAAGTCTCAGAAGCATCTATGATTGACCCCATTGACTTCCAGTAAATTAAAACCGTCCATTTTCCTCTTTTAAGGCAATAAAATTAAAAACGTGACCATTTAAAGACGCGTTTTTATAAAACGCTTCAAAAAGACTTGCACAAAGACTATTTGTCATAGATTATTGATGCAATCTTTGGCTTTTTCTGCATGTAGGCTTCATAAAAAGACTTAAATCTGAGAAAAAACAATGACAACCTGCAAAGTAAGAAATATTTATTGGATCTATGAGTCAAAACAAGGTAGGATGGTGTGGAAACGTGGTTGAAACTAAAACCTAAAAGCAGAGTAGACTCCAGAAACTGAGTATGTAAAATTGACCCCATTGACTTCCAGCAAACTTACAAAAGGAGTTGCGCCATTTTCATAAATTATTGATGCAATCTTTGGGTTTGTCTGCATGCAGGCTTCAGAAAATAATCTAAAGAATCTAAGAAACTGTAAATTTATTTAATCAACTTGTAAAAATAGGAGATTTAAGATTTTTCGGGGACGCCCTTGACCTCCGACAGATCATTTTTGAGTGAAATACGTACTGAGGTGGACATTTTAAGGTCAGATTGGTCATTTCAACATTTCTTTACATATTGGTTGCCGCATTTTTTGGTGTTTCAGGTTCGGTTTTAGACTCTCTGATCGTTTGTCTTGTGAATCTGAAGAAACTCCAGGTTTATTTAGTGATTGACCTTCTAACAGATCACCTCGTCTCTTGTCGCTTTACTTCCTCTCCTTATGTCTTAAATCTAAGTTGTTTATAAATGGAAATCCTTACTCCTTCAGCAAACAGTAGTTTTGACCTTTCTCGGTCTGTTTCCGTCTCCGTCTGCAGCTCATAGGAGGACGTTATTCACTCATAGCATCACTCGGACGGCGACTTTAACTTCTTGAACGGATCTTTTTCTCGTCCGTTAGAATAAAAATCAACCCTCTCTGCGCCGACCTGAGCCGAGGCCACAGGTTTATATATTTATTCATGTAAAGTAGAAAGCGGTTCGGCTTTTGTGTGCCCGTTGTTAAGCAGCTGTATAATTTAAATGTTAATGGCCTCGCAGGTTTCACTTCCTCACTCGGTGGCTTTAGGAAGAGTCTCTGGAGCTCACAAATGCCGACTGGCAGGTACTAAACAGTAAACGAGTGGAACTCCTCTTTAAAATGCTAATGAGCTCAGATCTGACTCGGTGTGGGTGCGTATGCATGAGCGCCCCGTGTGTGTGTGTGTGTGTGTGTGTGTGCACACTTTTAAATGAACTGCCAGCTTTCAGTGCGATTATGCTATGTGACCTTTTTAAAAGAAGGGGGTGACACAAGGTGCAGGACTCGTTATGGAGGAACAACTTCAACATGCTTTCATTTCTGACCAGCTTTAGCGTTTGATTGACGCTTATCTTATTTGTGTCAGCCTGCGACGAGCGGCCGGGGCCGGCGGGTTGGCGGCTCTGGCCCCTCGTCGGAGGCTGACGACCGCCCCGGTTTCCCCGGCGTGCAGGCAAACATCTTGAGCGGGGCACAAGCGTGGACCGACCCTCCCTTTGGCTGACGTCCAAGCTCCGTCTCGCGTCTTCTGGGAGAACAAGAGGAGAAATGGAACAACCGGTTTTAATGAAACAATTACAAGACACTAATTATTATGTTAATGTTTTGCTACTATCATCAGCCACCGCTAACAGCCTCCTGCACCTAGAGGTTCAGAGCCTGCAGTGTGTGTGTGTGTGTGTGTGTGTGTGTGTGTGTGTGCGTGTGCGCGCGGGTTTCTTTTCAGCTAGGTAGGAAGATGGACGTTTTTTGTTTTTTTTTTCCCGCTGCACACACAAACACACAGGAGCGCGTTGAAATGTAAAAAGGGCCACAAAGCGCCGGCTGTTGTCATTGAATGTCAGGTACATTAATTCCCATAATGCTTCGGCGCAAATAAATTAGCAGCGGGGTTGCCAGTGATTCAAAGCCATCAGTTTTAGGTGTGTGTGTGCGTGGAGGGCAGGTGGAAAGAGGGGGGAGGATGGAGGGGGATGAGGGGGGGGAGTAGGCTCAGGAGACAGGCCTGGAGGCGAGAACACACACATGAAAAACACATGCATGCAAATAAACACATGCATCACGCAGACGCATGAAAACGCGCATGTAAACACATGCATCACAGGCGGCGGCGGCGGTGGCGGCTCCCCCTGCAAACGCACATCACAAACAGCTATTGTTAACACAGCAGCAGCATCATTCAATTTAAATTCATGCACAAAAAAAATAAAGCAAAACATAAAAAGCTAATGGTGTTTTTTAAAAAAGCTGCAAAAACGTTTCAGCCTCTAAAGGTGAAACAAGAAAACGCCTTTTTCTTTGCTGAGCTGACCCTTTAATTGTTCGTGGCCGCCCTCTCAGCCAGGTCTCCCCTTTTTTTTTGAAAGAGTTTTTTTGTTTTTTTGGATTCTCGGTGGGACTACCTGGCTGAATGATGGGTCAATGAAAGCGGCAACAAAGTCCCAGACTGTCTGCCATGAGTCAGTGAAAGAGGTGATTCATGAACGGTGGCCAGTAGGTCTTGGCTCGGACTCTTTGATTGAAACCTGTTTAGCAACAACTGCTAATTTCATTACATGGTGTCGGCGCACACTGAGCGGCTCCTAAAGGGCCCGCTTTGAACTCTCGGGGCCCAAACAATGACACGGGCCAGTCAAGGGAAGGGGAGAGAGGGGGGGGCGTTGATGGGAGTGTGACGGGTCGGCGGTGGGTGGAAAAACAAAACCTCCCCATCATATAAAAAAAAAAAAAGAAAGAGGGCGAAGGTTTTTCATAATGCTGAAGTCTGTCAAATATTTTGATATGTCCCACACACCATGGTGCAGCTCCTCCTGGGCGTTTTGCCTTTCAGCGGGGGAACAATTGACTTTCTTCACGATCAAGTCGTTCGCCTCCCCGCCTCCAGGCAAAACCTTTCATGAGGAGCCATGGCTTGCCGTTGCAGCTGTTCCGCTGGGGTTCTTCCCATGGACACCGGGGATAAAAACTCTTTGAGGAAGCTCCTTCAGTTCAGAGTGGCCTCGCAGGTTTCTCTCCCTTTTTTTTTTTTTGTTTTTCTCCCCTCTCCCATCAAATGTTGGCTCAGATGAAACTCTTGGCTTGTTTTTTTCTTTTTCTCTTTGTCGCACAGGAAGATGCTTTTGCAGCGTTCAGAATAAGAGCTGCAGACTTTTTCCAGAACATGCACCATGAAGGTAACTTTGCAAAGTTCACACTGGATAGAGGAGGCGTATGAATATTCATGAAAAATTACCCGCAAGCCTCGGCACTCCCGATAGCGGGCCACGGTATTAGGCCTTCCTAAAAGAGATGAAAGGCTCGTGAACCATCCCCGCTTCCTCGGCCTTATACCGGGACACAATGGCCAACCAGCCGCTCAATTAGTCTGCCATCTTAGACTGACTGTTTGACAGGTCTAGCTAATTGTTAATCCCGCCATAACTGTTGCACGGAGTAATTAATCATGTAACAAAAGGGCTCTCGGCGAGGCAACCCCACCAGTGCACGGATGTGTCAAACCGGGGAAGCGAGAGCTAAAAAAAGGGAGGAAACGCATCGGTAAAGGTTGTCCAATTTGCAGCGGAGGTTGATTTGATCGGCGAATATTTAATCTTCATTTGCGGCACCTTTTAGCGCCCGCTGCTCTTTATTTTTTCTTTTCTAAACAAGTGCGCGCGTGAGATCTCTCCCCCGGTTTATGTAAATGCGTTCGCCGTGTGAGCCCCGCAGGAACGGGTTGCAGGGGTCAAGTGCCATTCATCATGAGATGGAGTGTCATTTTCTCCACTTCATACGCGGGCAGCTGCTTAAGAGGAGGAAGAGAAAAGGAGGTATTCTTTGAGGGCGGAAAAGAAAAGGCAGAGCCGAGGACAATCCAGGCTTCAGAGAGGAGGAGATGTGTGGAGGGTAGAGGAGGGTAGGTGGTGGCGGTAGGAGGGGGGGGGGTTGAATGGTAACACAAGGTGCCACTGTGTCAGAATTCAAATGTGAGCACAACCGGTGATGTCATTCACCTCCCCAACCCCACCTCGAGTCATAAGACGAGCCACATTCCTGGGAACGGGAAGCGGGACACAAAGAGCCACCGTGTTTGGCAGTTTTTTTATTTTTTTGTGTTCTGCAGCTCTGACTCATTCCTCTGTGACCCATAAGTGATTTTTTTTTTTTTTTTCTGGTGTGTCCAAACGATGATTAATATCTGTTTTCTATCTCTGAGCTGAACGGTTGCAGCGGGAAACAACACGTCCTCTTGTTCAGACGGAGGAAGAAAAAAAATAAGGAATTCGATGCTCCCGGGTCTATGGGATCTCATAAAGGCCAAATTGGATAATTTGAGGGAAAATGGACAGAGGTCATAGCTCATCTCCATCTTTTTTTTTTTTTTTTTTTTTGCATAATTTAAAGATTGTCACGCTAGAGATGTGGTGGCCGTGCAGGGTTCAGGGACCGTTCCAAGAATTTGCAGCGAGTTGTGAGAAGTTGAAATCACCTCATTCTGCTTCGTGATCACCTCTTGAAGGTTTTCCCACAATGCTCCACTCTCCCCCTGTGAGCGACAATCCCACACGTCGCAGCCAAAGACGATTTGAGCAACAACAAAAGCCTCTGGCGGAGGCGACGGGCTCGTCCTGCCGGCCGGCCGACCTTCACCTCCGCCGCACAGGAGCAAAGCACAATACCACACACAAAAACCTGCAGACAATAAACAGAAACAGTAGGACTCCTTCCCTAATTTGACTTGCTCCACAGGTGGCCACCAGCTGCTTGCGAACAGGTTACTGGGGGGCCCCAATAGAGGAGCTGGGCTTTTCATTTTAAGTAGAACAATAGGCGACTGCTCAGGTCCCAAAACCAGGAGGTCATTTCTTTCTCTTTCCCCTTTTTTTATTTTTTATTTGCCAGCGCCTGGAGGTAAGTCTCAGCTCCACGGCAGCAGACACTGAGGTCTTTTGTCTGGAGCGTCTGTGCACAGAAATGGGGGGCTATCAGAAATTCCCCCTGTCTTAGTTCACATGATTCAATGAGAGCCCTGTGTGTCAGTCGGCGGGGCTGTTATTTTCTTGTCTATTCATGTCGTACACCGGAGGGAAAGACCCGGCTACGCTGTCGGCTGAAGGGCCTGCTTTTACTCATCCGGCGAGTCGACAACAAGCTGCAGAATTCATTTAACTCGTAATTGCGCTGCTTTTCATGCAGAATGACCCCGTCGGCCGCTTGAAAAACGGTCATCGGTTCGCGCACGCAAACCCCAGAATCGGTCTCTTCTCATACCTCCGTGGAAGCAGATAAAGAAGATGAGAAACGGGCTTTTGTCTTTGGGCTCCGGCTGGCTGCTGCAGATTCAGAGGCGAGCACATGCTCAGATTCGTGGAAGATGAATCTGAGGAGAGGAGGATGTCTCGCGGGCAGACGGGCATTCCCAAAAACAAAAAAAAATCTCGTGCACGGCCAACGAAAAATAAAAAGACACCTGACCACCCAACGAGACGACGTATGGTCGCAGAAATGTTGAAGAAAAGCTACTTTATCAAGACGTCAAACTCCACTGGCATCCGCTGGGACTGCAGTAGGAACCTGGCACGGGGAAAACAGAAATGAACAACAATTTGTTTTATGCAAATCGAGAATATTATTGTCCAAAATTACAGGGAGAATTGTTGAAATTTGTCGCTGAAAGCAGCCTTGGAAAGAAACAGTTTTTTGCTGGCAATGGTTTTTTTTAAAAAAACAAATAAAAACGGTGGCTGCTGGCACCCCGGTGCGCTCGTTGGACTCGACTTGTGTCCGTTTTAGCTCGGTTAAGAGGAAAGTTTCAGTCGAATCGAACCGAGAAATCTGAATCTAAGTGAGCTTTCATTTAGAAATGTTCTTGAATATTAGTTTTTAGTCTTTAGTGTCTTACCTTTGGACTAAATTCAGTGCAAGGCTGAAATTTAAGGTTATGCATCCCAAAACTTTGATGGTTTGATGGTTTAGTGGCGATAAAGCACGTCTGCACGTCCTTGATGCACGTGCAGGTTTTGTACAGAAACACACCAGAGGATGCCGGTAGCTGCAGCTGCACGCCGGCCCTCGCGGTCACCTCAAATCGCTCGTCCTGTCCTTCCGTCGCCCTAAAATAAAACTTTCATCTCCCTCGTCATCGCATCCCGAACTTGCCCCCGCGTCCCTTCATTTGCATTCACACAGCTGATGTTTGTTGTGAACAGGCGCTGTCAGAGAGGATAAAGAAAGGTTACCTGGTGGCTGAGAGCGAGATGCTTTACACCAGCAGATTTATCCACACTGATGTTTTGATGTCACCACCGGCCGCTCCAGGCGCTCTGCTGCTGCAACCAACCAAACCCCAATCAAATCTTTGAAGTAGTCATGTATGCATAAGCGCCGTCTACCTTAATGCTAAATAATTAGCAAGCGCGGCTCACTGGGATTGCTACCTCAGGGCTAATCTTGCTTTTCCTGCTTTGATCATTACGTTAATTAAATCTGGCTCCCTTGACAGGTCGAGGGCTAAAAAACAGGTAGGTGTCATAGGCACCTCGGCGGAGACAGAAGCACCTGGTGTGTGTGAGCGCTCCAGCTGTCAGCGGCGATGCCTTAAGAGTCGGATGGCGGTGGCGTTAATTCGAACCGATGTCCCAAAAGGGGAGGGGGAACAACTCAATCGTAAGACACCCCCCCGAATCTCCGGTCTGGAGGCGGGCGAGGCTGCAGCTTTGCGGCAGCTTTGGCCAGAGGAGGAAAGAAGTCATGTTGTCAGACCTCAGTGTCAGCTCGCGTCATAACCAGCGCCTGGGGGACAAATTAGAAGTGTGTTTCGAGAAATGTGTCAAAAGTGTTCTCGGTCCACATCACAGCAGAGAAACTGCGCAAAGAGGGACCTAAACCAAAGTCAAACGCCGAGGGGAGTCGGCGGAGGGACTCACCTATGATTTATTTAAATCCAAATGGCTGCAAACGATGAATAATTACATCCCAGCATCCGAGTGAGCTCTGCTAATGTAATTATTCATGTAGAGCTTGTATGTGAGGTGAACAATGGACTGAAAACACCTCATGGAAGAATGGCACTGCAGCAAAGGTCAGAGGTCACGACTGGCTTCTGGATCTGCGTATATTTATAGTGTATTGAAACCATTTATAGATTTATAAGATGTTTTTGTGAATATTTGAACAACACATTGTAATCAGCCAGTAGAAACACACGAAGGAGAGTGTTTTTAATCACACTCTGATTTTAGAGGTTAGGACAGCCTGAAAAGTCAAACCCCAGGGCAAAATTATGTCCCGCTTTGGCCATGTTATTGATAATAGTGCATTTAGAGGTTAGGACAGCCTGAAAGGCAAAACTCAGGGCCCAAACTGGCGCTGCTGAGGCCATATTATTGATAGTATTTAGCATCAGTTGCCATGTTAATGCAGTTGTAAAGATATACCTTCAAATATTTGGGTTTTTAACCCCGAGTAGTGTATTTAGAGGTTATGATGGCCTGAGAGGCAAAATCCAGAGCCCAAATTGGTACTGCTATGGCTATATCCATAGAACTGATCATCAGTTGCCATGCTAATGCAATCTTTAAGAGATACCTTCATATAAAAATCTTTTTTGACCCTGAATACTGTATTTAGAGGTTATGACAGCCTGAAAGGCAAAACCCAGGGCCAACATGATCCCAATTCGCTTCTAAAACCTTTGTCTCTTGGAGCTGAGCTGACTAAACTCCAAACTTGCTGCCAGATTCTGGGATTATTGCTAAACTAAAGCAAATCATTGCAACTTTTCCCCAATTGCCGATGGGAATTACTCTCATCTCAAAGGTGTACCTGCAAAAAAAAGTCTTTCACAGCTGCTTTTGTGGACAATGATCTAATTGGATGCATCTGCCTAAACATCCAACTACCTGCAGAGAGCGGAGTTGCAGATGACGCCTCGTATGAAATAATCTAGATTGTGTTTGTTGGATCCGACTCCGCTGGAGGACTCTGTGCCCGAGCCCAGCGGCCTTTCCTCCACATCCCCATCCAGCGCCCCACACCACAGAGCGTTCAGTAGCAATTAGTGTCTTCAATATGTTTAACCATCCCACATACCTGTTTAATCAAACCCTTTTCTGGGCACGTATTCAACCTTCAAAGGCGCCGCTTGAAAGGGACTCGGCGAACACAAAAGCGAGGCGTCTCTGAAGCTCCTTTTGATCTAGATCATTAACGTTTTGGAATCGGGAGTTGACATAAGGCCCGGGTTTTGTTTGCCGCACTCCTGGATCCGTTTCTGTGCGGTGGAAGTTGAAGATGTTTGGAAAATTGCTCCGATTATAGTGTTCATGTGCCATTTGATACCGGTTCCAAGAACAAGGGAAGCCGCAGCCAAACCAGAACACACCAATAAGAGCTGGCGGGACTGGCCGTCCTTTCATAGACCACATGGTCTCTTTACCGAGTGGACACATTTTATTATCATGGTAATCGACTTTGTAATTCCGGTGTGAACGGCCCCACCCTGCTTCATTTACAACCCAGAGATCTCAACACCAATTAAAGCCGAGTGGATGAAGGAGCGACGCTTCTTTACCAGAACAGGACAAATCAACGTGACTGAGCTCTACCTTCACGTTTTCATTTCGCTTACGAACAAAACCGAAAGTCCTCATTCGCCGCCAACATGTATTTGCTGAAGCTTTGGCCGCGTGCATCAAGGAAAAGTTGCATTCAAAGCGAGAACGATGGCCGCTCTTCATCGCTCTCCAACGGGAACATCAAACGGCGACACAATACCGTTCTCGGATTTAAGGCGGTTCAGAGACTCGACTGGCGCTCGGCAGCCTCCAAACCTTTTAAGACGCGGCCCGTCCTCCCGCCCGTCCTCCTGCCCGTCTTCTTCCCGGCCTCTTTTGAGAAAAGCGCTCATCATCGCGGCATCAACAAGCGGCTCTCCTGTCTCTGAGGCTCGCGGCGGCGACGCCTGCGCCCGCGGGCAGCGTTTCTGAAGAATCACAAGAAATTCATTTCCTCCCTGGATGGAGAATAACAAAGGCATTCCTCATGACAGGCCTCTCTTCCTGTCATCTGCAGGCCACAAGTCTACTCATCTATTAATAGAAGCCCCCCCACCCCACCCACCCTCCACTCCTCCTCCTCCTCCTCCTCCTCTTTTCCTCCTTTATCACAACCAGACTCTCATCAGGTGACTTGATTAACAAATTGCAGACAGGCAGGAAGTCTGAGAGGTAAAAAACAGATACTGTACACTATTAAATATTCAGTCTGATTACTCAGTGGCACATTCCTGACCTAGTTCAGACTAATTAGAGTTTACACTGTTGAGCTGCTGTGTAGTAAACAGGGGTATTCTCCTGGTGAGACAACGTCGATAGCTCCTCAGCTGGGATTATCCTCCAATCTGGAGAAGGAGATACCTATCTCTGTCCCACCAGAGGAGACTCAGATACAGCTCAGAGCTCTCTCACTTCTTCTAAACTTTAACATCAAATCTGCACCCGTTTGATTTCCCGCCGCTGGCTCTGTGTTAGAATAAAGAAAGGTTTTAACAGGTGCAGACATCTGAGAGTATTTCATAGCCAGAAAGTTGGGAAAACTGTAGAGGAAGGGTTTAGTTTTCCTTTTCCTTTTTTTTTTTTTAACCCTGAGTCGTGCATTGAGAAGTTAGGACGGCCTGAGAGGTGGAACCGAGAGCAAATAAAGTCCTGATTGGTCCTGAACACTGCTAATACCTGCATCTTTTAGAGCTGACTAAACTTTAAAACTTGAATTTCCAGTGGCGTTTGCAAGAAAAATAACCTCCCATTGTCTTCCATCTTTAACGCAAGATGTACTTCGTATGCAAGTAGCTTCCTAGTGTTTTTAATCCTGAGTAGTGCATTTGGAGGTTGGGACAGCCTGAGAGGCTAAACCCAGGGCTAATAAAGTCCTGATTTCTTCCTGAACGCTGCTAAAAACCTGCCACCAAATTTAAAGACAACCTCACAGATACTTTAAAAAAGCTTTGAAAGGTGCACATTGTCAAATATTAGACAGAAATCTGGGGAAACTGTTGGATTATTGGATTATTAAAACAGGAGATGCAGGAGATGTTGGTGAATTTCCAGTGGCGTTTGCAAGAAAAATAGCCTCCCATTGTCTTCCATCTTTAACACAAGATATACCTCATCTGCAAAGAGAGAAAGGGTTTTGATTCCTTTCATTTTCCTTTCAAAATAGTTTTGAAAAGTTGTGAAAGGTGCACATTGTCAAATATTAGACATAAATCTGGGAAAACTGTTGGATTGCTAAAACCATGCAAGAAAAATAAACTTCCATTGTCTTCCATCTTTAACAGGAGAGTGTTTTAAACCCTGAGCATTCAGACAGCCTGAGAGGCAAAACCCAGGGTCTTCATCTTTTAGAGGCAACTAAACCTGCAAAATTCAGGTGCAATTTCTCATCCAGAGAGCTGAGAAAACTTCAATAAACTTCCATTAGATCCCAGTAGAGACTAATCTCTACTTTATCCACCTGTCCTGCGTCTGCAGGTTCAGTTCGTATCCGACCGCTCATCCTCTCCCCCGCTCTCCGAGACGCTGCAGTTCACCCGTCACCCGTCAAACTCCCAAACAAACAGACTCACAGCGGGTCCATCACAACAGTCGATCGTGCGCTAATATCTCGGGGCATCGGCAGCTATTCCAGAAGCAGAACTAACAAGTTAAGCCCAAACACTGGGTTTGCACGGCGGTGGCGGTGGTGGGGGGGTTTAATGAGTGTGTGCGGGGAGGGACAGGGCATGCATACATCAAACAGAGACGGTCGGTCAATATTGGGGTATGGAGAATCAACACGCCTTTTTTTTTAAAGGAGAGGCTTATGCTCAAACATCACAGCGCCGGTTGCCGGGCCCGAGCATTTCCCGAGGCCCGGATCGCCATTTCTCATTTGTTGCATTAGCAGGAAAGACGGCGTACAAATAAATATTTTCCCTGAGCGAGGGACGTATCTGTGCATACGGAACGAGGCGGCGGGGCTAGAGAGGAAATGGAAGCGTTGAGGGAAGCCTTCATCAGTCTGGTGCAAACGGTTCAGCTGGTAAACTTTCTCACCTTTATGAGTTCGTGCACACAGATCTTCTTGTTCCGCTCGTTCTCTCACTCAAACTACACAGACATTCCTCTTTAAAATATCAAGACTCTGCGCTGATTGCCGCCACCTGCGTTATCACACAGGCCACTAAACAGATGCAGGAGAGCGATGTCGGCGCAGAGACGTGGCATGAAATCTGGCAAAACGTTAAAAGAATCTGTTTGAGCTGCAGCAGCAGCGGCAGCAGCAGCAGCGACTACACATGTCTCCCAGCCGAAATAAAAAAAAAAACTAGAGGAAAAAATCCCATCTCTGCCCGCAGTGTAAGATGACAGAAGACACCTACAACCGCTGCATGTGGTCTGGCCACAAAATGGTACGCTGCTGGTCGAATATAGTGCAGGAAGCTGGGGAGTATTTTTGGAGTCGGGTGTGAGTTGTGGGAAGATTCATGGTGAAAACTGTCAGATATGTGAATCCTGAGCGTACATGCTGCACAGATGAGCCTTCAGTCTCAATCACAGTGACTTTAAAGTTAAGGAAAAGCGTTTTTTTGGTCATTTGCACGATCAAGGGTTTGGAGGATGCGTCCGAGTTTTTGCAGTTTGCAGCTGCTTCTCCCTGAAATCAGTTAAGACCTGCACGTTATACGTAACTTGGGTTATTTGCTTGGACAAATTCAAAAAGCCTAAATTCAGAGTGTATTCTCCTCCTGGTTCTGGTTATTTCAGGATTAATATCTGATCTAGTTAAAAGGTAAAACAAAGAACCAACAAAACAAACGTATTTCTGCTGATTTTTCGAATGAAAACAATCCAAGAATTGAAACTCTGGTTTGGACGTTCATGCAAGTTTTTATTTTATCTTTTGACCTGGAAAAAAACAAAAACCAAATCGATTCTTCCCGAGACGTCCAATCATGTAAGTGCTGCTACAGTAAGCCTGATTAAATCTCAGCACCTCAACTGATGCTTTCTCTTCACTTCTCAGCTTCAACCCGACGAGTAAAAGAGAAAAGACCGCTGCCGCTGCCGGTGCCGCCGGTCCGAGCTCCCTCTTGTCAAGCCAAATTGTGTTTTACAGCATCTGTTCATTATGGATGGCCGACATGATGGATACGGTCATAATATTAATGTAAGACTGACACAGCAGAGACATGAATCATGGCCGACTTTATTTCAAAGCCGGCGTTTCATTGGCCCCGCCACTAAAAAGTGATATATAAATGTCAGCCGACGCCGGCCGTAAAGCATTATGAAGTACATTTGATGGTGCATTTTCACCGTCATCAACCCGCTGTTATTTACTAATGTGTCTTCTTGGTGTGACAGCCGCTGTGGACGTCCCGCGTCCGAGCAGGTTTGTGACCGTGTCTTTCTTCTTTTATTTCAGGTGCTGGTTGTGCAGCGACACACGACGAGAAGGTGGGAACGGACTGAAGAAACGGATGTCCTCATATCCAGAGTTGGCCTTTGGGTATGGAGATCCAAGGGTGACTTTAAATTGAAAGCGCTCGATCAAAGAGGAATTTCATTTCCTATACGCTTGAATGATGAACGATTCAGTTTTATTGTTAAAACACAAAATATGCTCTTAGAGCACAAACACTGCATTTATTATACATTTAACTCATATTTTTTTCATATTCAGGAGCTCGTTCTGCAAAATTCTGCCGTCGTGCATCGATAAAGGCGAGAAGTTAATCTACTTTGGGAAACAAAATGTGTTAAATGTAAAATACGGAACCCAGATTTTACATTTTCAAACGAAGCAAATAAAATAAAGACGCTGCAGATGAGTTTAAGAGGCGTGCACCTGCGGTTGTTTCGCGTGCATTGTCGATTTGCAAGCTAAATTTTTTTCCACGTATGTCACCTTTGGTCTTCCGTAGATTCTGATGGAAGGAAAAGGAAGCTGAAGGGTTCAGTTTCCTTTTCTGCACCACAAACAGATATATTTACGTATATATCGTATATATTTTCAGCACCTCCTCTGCTTCACCTCTTTATTTGATATAAACTTTTCCTTCAGGCCTACGTGAGTTTTGCAAAAGCAAACGACTCCAAGCTTTGTCTTTCTAAACTTTAATCTTCTGCAAAAAATATATTTATATATATGAGTTGTGTGCTCTGTGAATATCTAGCGACTGCAAAGATTAACAGACTGAATCGATGCACAGAAAGTTTAAACCTCCTGTTTCCTGGTGTACAGTCAGGAGACGTCACCTCGGGCCTCTTTTTGCTGTCTCCTGACATTTTCTAAGCTCAACAAACGAAGCGATTCAGGCCCTCGTCAGCCGCCGCCGCCGTGATACCTTTAACCATAAAATAAAAAAAAAAAAAAAGGATAAATCTGCCGGTAGCAGATCTCTCAGCTCGGGTCAAACCTCGATTCCCCTCGCCCTGGCGTAATGACAGATCAGGGAGGGGAATTAGCGAGCGCGTAGGAAATTGAAGCCACATGGATCTCCAACACGTCGGAGCACCTACTTCACACACACACATACAAAAACAAAACACATCAGACACGGCCGTGGTTTCATTCAGAGGCGTCCGTGCCGTCGTGTGATTGGCTGCTTGTCTGTGACGCTGTGAAATTGGCTCAAGGTTGGTGTCAGTTAATGGAGTAATCATTGCAACTCAAGTGGTCAAGTGGCTGCTTGGATTTATATATATTTAAATATATAAATATAAATATGTGTGTGTGTGTGTGTGTGTGAATTCCCTCTGTTCTGTTCCTGACTGCGGATAAAAACAATCTTCATCTAATATTTTTCCATGACATCAAGTAATGTAAATTACGACGGGGTGTTGGTATGTAGTCTGTAATTACACGTCACCCTCCTCCTCCTCCTCCTCCTCCTCCTCCTCATTTCAGAGCGTTAGAGGATCTTGCGTTCAGGCCTCGGTCTCCTCTTCCTCCTCCACCTCCAGCTCCCTCTCCTCTCCTCTCCTCTCCTCGTCTCTGCTGCTGCTGCTGCTGCCGCCGTCGTCTCGTCCTGTTTGAAAGACGACTGCTGCACCCTACAGTTTAAAAACCGCCTCTCTTCCTCGTTTCCTGCAGACGCCGCGCTCGCCTCTCTCCCGGGCTCAGACTGACACGTGTTGACTTTTCCATTTGGAATAAAATACGCCGAAATAATTTCAGATCCAGTGCCACTATTATTCTGCAGCTTTAAACTGCTTCCAGGTCTTAAATAATTCCCCTCAGCGCGGTTTCAGCGGAGGGTTTCGTTGTCCGACGATGGTCTGAATTAAATATCAAAAGCCCTCTTCTGCCTTAATGAGGATCCGGGCTAAACAGCAAATACTTGGGATATTTGGCAGCATGAAATTTAACAATACTTAACATTCACGAGAAAATCTGGAGTCATTATCTTCACCTCACTTCTGGAATAGATGGGATTTTTTATTTTTTCTGCGTTTGAGATAATAGCTCTGTGCTCTCCAGGCAAATATGCATAAATTCTATTTTTTTCCAGCTAAACACAAATATGCAAAAAACTGTTGTGCAGCGTGCATGCAGACGTTAAGGTTTAATGTCATAATTCATCTCTTCTTCACTTATATATTCTCCTTATTTGATAATTATTTATTTAAATTGCAACTGATCAATAAATATAATTCATAACACATTTTATATAAATATTAATATCAGGCTACTTTAACTTTGGGATTCAGAATATTTAAACAAAGCAGGACGGTTTAATTTAATAATAATAATTATATTTAATAATATTTAAGGTATTTTAATGCTCTTATGATGGATGATATTCACTTTGCAAGATCTTAAAAAAAAAATCTAAATGTCGGTACTGGTCGGTCCGTGCAGGCTGGATCTCCTCCCATCGACTAGAGGCTGCAGGAGAGGAGACGGCATCAGTTACCACAAATAAAATAAATATAAATATAATTTGATAATGGTTAATAAAGATGATCTCCTTGCTTTTAATTTAATTTAATTTTTTAAATAATTTTTAACCTCAAAAAACGAAAATAAAATGTTGCTCATTGATCTGCAGAAAAATAAAAATCTTCCCAAGATGCATGTTTTCCTAGAATAAAAACGACATACCTCCATCATGAATAAAACCAATAAAACAATAAAACAACACCCTGATGTGTTCACAACGCTCTGCACAAAATAAATGATCCCGACTGCCCCGATCAGTCTGTTGCACACACTCCCCAAAAACACCAATAAACTCGTCAATAACTAGGGTTAGGGTTATTAATATCTGCATTTATTTATAAATTTGTCATTTTAGTGCAAATCTTTATTTATGTTTTTTGCATTGCATTGCATCGTTAGCACAAATCTGACAGCCCTGCATCCAGTCACTATCACAACACTTCAAATATCCATCAAATCATTTAATATTCAAAGCGCTGACGTATTAACATACTGCACGATGATTCATCTGCATGCATAATACATACACACATAACATCGTAATACATCAGCATTAACGTATATATATGTATATGTATATGTGTGTGTATATATGTGTGTGTGTAAAATATATCCATATGTCTTAGCATCGTGTATGGAAGGTAATTCCTGACGGCAACATTTAAAGAGACAGCGCCGCTTTTGAGGCACTGCAGCGTTTTTGTTTTGTTTGTTTTTTTATTGTTTTTTACAGTTAGCATGAATGCTACAAGAATAAAATAATTAAAAGTAGATTTATTTGATCGGACAAGGAGCCAGCATGGAAAGTTGCCACGACGACTGATGCAGAAAACAGCTCAGAGGTCACTGTTTGCAGGGAAGTGATTTAAAATCTTACTGCGGGCGTATTAAACTAAAAAAACTTTTTATTTTGGCTCCTGCAGCGTAAAAGTCCAGTCGATCTCTACGTTCAAGTCAGTGTTTTGATATTTTCTTGCAGGGATATTTGCACCTTTACGTTGCAGCTCAGATTATTTGGATAATCTGACATTTCTGAAGATTGGGCCTAAAGTTAACAAACACCAAACTGAATCTGTGTGGTTTTAAGACGATATCTCGTCTCACGGCGTCGACGGGAGACTTAACCCGAGCGCTGATGCTTTGTTTGTCTTTTATTTAACAGTTCCCTGTGATTACCTGTCACTGGTGTCAGGGCTACAAGTTCTGGATTAAAGCCCCACACAAGTTCACCATCTGATTGTGCTCCAGTTTGGATCTAATCCGGCCTTAACGTCTGAGCACTATTGTGCAGACCAACTGTACTCGAGGGAGGAGGGAAGCGGTGGGGGGGGCTAAAAGTTGAAGATGGAGACGCTTTGACTTGACTTATCTCGCGGCGGCCTTAAGTGAAGCCGTTGTGGAGATAGTAAATAGAAAACAGCGATCGCCGTCTCGCTCTGCCTCCCTCGCCGTAATCTGATTGGGCACGTTCCCCCGAATCGAGGGCAACGCCAAAACAAAAGATCACCAATCAGATAGAAGGGGCTCCCACTGAAGTTCTTGGCATGCTATGAATGCTTTGCCCTCTCATGTGCGCTAGTATCTAGCAGCGAGATTCCCCGTGTCGCTTTTATGTGTTAATCGTCACCGCTCAGTGAGACTATTGTGCTGTCTGCTTCGCCGGGGGAGGAAACCGTAAAAAAAAAAAAAAAAAAAAGGAGAAGAAGAAGAGAGGAGTTTATGTGGAGAATGAATGCGAGCGGCAGACACTGCCAGCACCGTTTCACACGAGCAGAGAATCACCTCATCCCCCCGTTGACGGAGGTCCAAGAGTGCAATGTGGTGCTCTGCCACCAGACATCTCTAATTGGTGGCAGAGAAGAAGAAGCAAATCAAGAGTTCATTTATGGGTTCAGGGAGGAAGAACAATTATCACCTGGGAGGTTTATTTTTAACCTCCCCGAGACGGAGGAGAACCAGGTGTGAACGCCTCCGACTGGATCTACCTGACGTCTGTTAAATCAGCCTGAACTTTATCGTTAAAACACAAGAATGTGGGAAAGTGGAGCTCGAGTGTCAAAGTCTGTGAAACACGACGCCTCGGATTGAATGTTTCAGTCGATAGTTCTTTCACCCAAACCTTAAAGTGAACTTTCCTGCAACAACTTAACTTATATTCAGACATTTTTATTGGAGAAGGTGCCAATTTCAGATCACTGGTCTTAAATTTAATGTATTTTGGAAACAAACTTAGAATTTAAACTCTCTTTACGTCAAATCTTCAACAACTTACCCTACTCCACCTTGGCCTTTTTGAATTTTTGTGTACAATGCATGTAATATATATAAAAATTTTATGTTCTCACATGGTCAAAATGTCGACTAATTTAACTTAACTGCAAAAACTTTATTTTAGGAACAAACCTATTATTTAAACCTGCTTACCGTCAAATCTTCAACAATTTACACGACTGTACCTTGGTCTTTTTGAAATTTTGTGCACAATGCTTGTAATAAATATAAAAATTTTATGTTCTCACGTAGTCAAAATGTCGACTAACTTAAATTTACATGTAAATATATTATATTCAGACATTTATATTGGAGAAGATGCCAATTTCAGATCACTAGTCTTAAATTGAATGTATTTTAGGAACAAACTTATTCATTAAACTCTCTCTTCGTCAAATCTTCAACAACTCATCCTACTTTACCCCTGAGTTTTTGAATTTTTGTGCACAATGAGTGTAAATATATTAAACTTTTATATATTCACATGGTCAAAATGTCTATTTACAGCAGCATAAATCAGTATTTCAGCGATTTACTTTAAAACTAAAGTAGCCGAAGCTAATATGTGTCACATATATAAAAATTTTATGTTCTCACATGGTCAAAATGTGGACTAATTTAACTTTCCTGCAAAAACTTTTTTATTTTAGGAACAAACCTATATTTTAAACCTGCTTACCGTCAAATCTTCAACAACTTACACTACTGTACCTTGGTCTTTTTGAATTTTTGTGCACAATGCATGTAATATATATAAAAATTTTATGTTCTCACGTGGTCAAAATGTCAACTAATTTAACTTTACATATAAATATATTATATGCAGACATTTGTATTGGATAAGTTGCCAATTTCAGATCACTAGTCTTAAATTTAATGTATTTAAGGAACAAATTTATTCATTAAACTCTCTTCCATCACTCTTCAACAACTTATCCTACTCTGCCTCAAAGTTTTTGAATTTTTGCGCACAATGCATGTAAATATATTAAACTTTTACGTATTCACATGGTCGAAATGTCTTTAAGAGGAGTATTTACAGCAACATAAGTAAGTATTTCAGAAATTTACTTTAAAATAATAATAAATAATGTGGTAAATTCAAACTTATATCTCAAAGTTTTAAGTAAAACACGGCGCCCTCAGATTGAATATTTCAGTCGATAGCGCTTTCCCCCGAAAAAAGTAAAGTTAGTCTCATATTTATTCTTTATTCAACAACTTATGCTGCTCCACCTCGATTATTTTTGAGCACAGGATTGGTGTGTTGAAATGTCTTGGAGAATTTACACCAACTTAAAATGAAATAGTTGAATAATAGTCGCCTGGAATCAAACTTAGCGGCGTCTTTTTCCCTCTCCGAGTTTGTAAAGCAGATGCACCGTTAAAAATATCAAACCCAACTATTTACAAGTTGAACACGTGTACTTTCTGAACATTTGTTTATTGTGCATTTGTAGTGATGGGAGCTGAGGAGGTGACAGGGATCGGAGGTGCTGGGTTAGCTTTAGCTTTAGCTGCTTAGAAAAAAAAATAAAGAACAAATGCAGAGAAAAGCTGCTCAGTTGCAGCTCTGCTCTGAATGCTAATATCTCAGCTGTGGTTGTGTGTGGGTGTGTAAAGCAGATGCCATTCTGCTGATCTCAGTCCACATCCATCCGTTTACAGCCCAAATCTTCCCAAAGGCCTCCGGGAACGAGCCGCCGCCGCCGCCACCACCACGTCCCCCTGCAGCCCTCTTCCCCTCCTCTCGCAGGTCAAGGCGGCGTCTGAACTCCTTCACCTCGTCTCGCAGGTCGACCAACGCCGGACGAAGAACATCTGCCCGCCCCCCACCCCTCCAAAAAAAAAGAAAAAGAAAAAACTCGCAGGCTGCCGCAGAAACGCCATCGACAGTCGGTTTGTGTTTCTGCTGCTACGCGGTGTCACCGACAGTGTTGAATGTTGACAGATCTGTTGTGGTGCTGAGTTAGCGGCGTGTCTGTGTGAGCAGCAGAAAAACATGTGTAGATTTGAATTCTAAAAATATAAACGTACACTACAAATACTGCAAATTATAGAAGAAGAGAAATTTAGAAAACACTGGATTATATGTATTTTATGAAGATGAAGCGGTAGAAGTGCAATCACTTCGACCTGCGTTAAACTCTTGAGTTTCCAAAAGCATGATCATGTTTTGGAAATGAGCTCTAACAGTGTTGCAGAACAAAGACGCGTCTGAAAAAGGCTCAGAGGTTACGTGGACTGCGTGGAAAGTGCAGCTCGTTACGACTCAAATCGGCCGCTCATTTGCAGAGACGACCGCGTGGAAGGTTTAAAAGGTTGCGCCGAGCAGAGATGCAGCGAAAAAGGAGTGCGGCGGTCAAACATATGCATGTTTTCTGCTTAGACGCGGCTCAACACATTCAGTATCATCTATCAAACGTAGGGAGGAAGAGGAGGAGGACGAGGAGGAGGAGGAGGAGGAGGAGGAGGTGGGGGAGAGAACAGAAGTTGGGTTTCGCCACGGTACCGAGCAGTTATTTTATTGACGTGGGAAGACACAGGAAACGAGCTGCTTTCACTCTTGCATGTCGAGTCCTTCTGTCGGCGCGTGAATCCAAAACAATTTCAGATTTTGAGAAATACGGGGGCAGCTGGCGTTCCCACAGCCGTGCAGGAATTAGCCGTTTACGCGCTGCAACCCTATCTGCTCTGCACCTGGGCGGCTAGCATGGCGGGCCCTGCACCTTTGACTCGGGCGCACAGGCCGCCACTGTGAATGGGAGAGAGAGACACGGCATGTGTCCTTCCTGCATGCTTTCAGACTTTCCTTTTATCAGCTGCGTGCTGGGTTTCGTGTCTGTGAATCGCTTTGAAGCCAAGTTAAAATTATGATTTATCAGAAGTGATAAGGATTTGGAAGGTTTTGCACAAACAAGATCCTCAAAGTCAACAGAAAAAGAAAACATGAAAATGCCTCAGATAGCAAGAGGTTAGTCAGTGTGTTGTGCATTTTGTGCAAATATTTTAAAGGTTCTTCAATAACTTGAGGGAACAGGAGCCTAACGGCCTCCAGCTACACTACAAGTCTATAAAACCTGCACTGATTGTTTCATTAGCAGGACTTCATTAGCCGGGGTTTTTTAGTGGAGAGGATTTAGTGTCACAAACGCTGCTTCAACCCAAACTCAGTGAAATCATCCTGCGCTCGCTGGCGCTGGCTTTATTGGACCTTTCCCCCGCGCCGGCGTGACAGGCAGGCGTGGTAAACAGCGGTGAGGAGCGAACATGTTGTCGCCCGTGTTGAACATCTGACCTGGCTGGAACCTGCGGCGAGCGGCACAGCTGAACAGGAGGCCGTCTGGATGGGAGAGGAAAAGGGGGGAGGCGGGAGGAGGAGGGGGGCGAGGGAGGCAGGCTTGGCTGTACATGCTTGGCTACCTGCCCTGGTCCCATTGACCAGACAGCTGAACTAGCGAGGGATAGAGGGAGGGAGGGAGGAAAAGCAGGAAATGGATGGAGCTTCTGTTTTTTATACATGAGAAAATAATGCAGTTAACCATCACTGTTGTTTTTTTGTTTTTTTCACCTGTCAGTCAAATAAATGTGCACGGAGGGAAATAATCAGATTTGTTCGTGCTAACTTGTCGCTAGCATGCCGTCGCGTTTGCAGAAAAAAAAAGTTAACCAAAACAGAGCAGCAGCTAGCATTAGCAGCTAACGCTACTTCCAACATGTTACTACCACGTAGGCGTCCGCAGCATGAACACGTGTGTGCGCCTCCATGTGACTGCGCCTGCTGGGTCCCAGCGGGGGGCCCCCGGCGGAGACCCCGCCCACTCCGAGTTGGTTCCAGCCAATCAGGTGCTAACGTGCAGGAACAGGAGAGGGCTGCGCTGACAGATGGCGGGCTGACCTGGAAAACCTGCCCTCTTTTCAGGGTTCAGCAGTCGGCAGATGACAGGTATTATTTCATAACCCCAAAGACTGGCGAGGGGCTGGTGGTGTTGACTCACACACGCCCGACACACACTTTTGAAATTAACTACTTGCTGAGGTATTTATTAATATGTTAAATCTATTTTATGTGCAGATTTATCCATTTTTACCACTGGAAATGTACTTTTTAAACACGCATCACGCTCAGAATTACAAAAATAACGACATGCAAATAGATTTACATGTGTATTAACACAAAACAGGTGGAGAAATTACAAAAGTTTATGACTTTAAGGCTTTAAATGCAAAAAAAAAGTCCTCAATTAGATTTTTCTTACACCTCCCAGTACATAATTCTACCGTTAACCATCATCTCACACACACACACACATTTATCCGACTCTCCAACCAGCCGTGTAACTCCAACGTCGGGGCAGATCTGTCTGGCAGAAAGTGCTTTTTGATGAAGTCGTTCATAAATTTTAATACAACATGTCAGCTAACATGATGTATAGACCGGCTGCTCATTCATATTTCAAAGAGTCGGCTGTTGAGAAAACAGCGGGGTTGTACCTTGCGCTACCTTAAAGTGCTGTGTGGCTGCAGCTGTCAGAGTGTGAGCCGCGGTGCAGAAGGAATAGCTGTTAGCAAGTCCGTGACAACTTTGATTTTTAGGTACGAGGACTCACAAGTCACAAGTCGGGCCTGCAGCGTGGAGGAGGGCTGGAAAAAGAGAGCGCCATCTGAAAATATTTAACCTTTAATATACGTGGAAAAGATGATAAGCTACACATTTTCAAAGCTGTAATCAGTTCAGTTATCAAGCTAGGCTAATGCTAGTTGCTGCACATTAGCTTGTGCAACAAACATGTTCGAGATATAGTTGTATACGACAAGGATGCTAGTTTTTCATTACCGGTGACATAGAGGTTCGGCTAATGCTAGTTGCTACATGTTAGCTTGTGTTCTCAGCAAAATGTGCCTACTGTACTTTATTATAGTAATAAGACATATTATATTAGCTGTCAGTTACCTAGATTAAGCTAATGTTAGCTTGCACACGTCTTCCACTCCACAAGTGCTCTAATCAGATGAGTTACCATGCTAGGCTAATGCTAATTGCTGCACATTAGCTCGTGTTCTCAGCATATGTGCTACGGTCCTGTATTATAGGAGTGAGACCTATCAGTTACCTAAGCTAATGTTAACATGTCTTCCACTAGCGCTCTAGTCAGATGCTAGGCCAATGCTAATTGCTACATTTCAGCTAGTATTACTTTAAACTTTGTCAGTGACATGGATAAAGTTAGCTGTGAAGTACATAGATTAGCCTAATGCTAAGTATTTCATATAGCTAGTGCCCTAATCCATTGTGTTATCATCAAGACAGGGATTAGCCTAATGCTACATTAGCTTCTATAGTCTAGCTAGTGCTTTAATCGTGGGATAGCAGCAAAATGAGTCGTAAATTACACTAGCAAGATCGCAAGTGTTCAAACAAGTTAGTATTAGCTGTAAATTACGCAGATTGGGCTAATGCTAACTTCTATGTACATAGTAATGATTGTTAGCAGTAGGCCTAATTTACACAGATTAGCTTCTTCTTGTTAGCAAGTGATCTAATATAATTTATATTAGCATATTAGCAGCAAATTGCAGGATTTAGGCTTATACTAGTTTTGCATGTTTGGCGCTAATCGGATGTGCTATCACATGCTAACAAGTTCCCAAATGTAAATAGCTAGCATCTATTAGCTGGTACTTGGTTGTTGATTTGTTGAACTTAACTTTATTATGAACACTTTTAACTTAATGATTTCAACCAAACTTCTCCAACCACTAAAGATGAAAGATCTCCAACATTGAGTGTTAAAAACAAAATAATAATATCAAGGGTCAAAAGGAGAAACGAGAGCCAGACAGAACATATTCCTCATGCAGTCCTTCTTTCCAACATCTGAGCATCAAATCGAATCCACATAACTCCAACTGGTGCTCGCCTCGCTCAGTCGAAGGTGGCCGATATCTGATTTTCCCAAAGACTCTCGCCTTGTATGAAAATGAGACACATTACCGGTCCATTAATTGATCCGGGCGCTGCTTTGAAATGTGGACCTTCGTGAGAATCAGGAATTAGGGCCGACTCCGGGGCCAATTAGGTGAGCCTTCGCCGTGTCTCCACCGGCTCCTCCGATGCATCTCAATCAGCCCGGACCGTCCGCAGGTGAAATGCCAGACACTGTCGGACAGTCGCTGCGGTGCATGCTAAAGGCGGGCTGGAGCGCTAATGCTATTCATGCTCGAATCATGCCGCGAATACAGCACAAGGGAGCAGAGGCTAATAGTCTCTCATTGCCTGGTTTTACCTTTCATGATCCTCTCACTGCTGCTAAACATCATCGACCGATCAGAAACAGGTTCTGCATGCGATGACACCTTTTCCCTTCCTTTTTAGCCAATAATAGAAGAAGAAGAAGAAGAAATGGAGGGGTAATTGTCCCTCTGAGAGGATCCTCTCCATCTCTCGTTATGCACATTTTTAATATGTAATACACATTGACTGACTGGCTTTATCTTTGATAATAGTTGTGTAAGAGCTTATTGATTTTTATCTACACCCTCCACAGGGATGTTAGCAGCCAGGCAGCCGTATGGTATGCTCATAAAAATAAGCTTTTATCCCCTTAAAGCTTTTAAATATCATTAAAAACCCACCCACGATATAAAGTCTGCAAAATCCAAAATGTAGACGCTATGTACTGCAAGAAAAACCACCTGCATAGGCTAATTGTTAGCTGTAGCTAATGCTAATTGTACTTAAATTTGAGAGCTCAATTTTGATGCTCTGACCCTTTTGGGAATTAATTTGTAACGCCACATAAATATCTCAAACCACATAAAGAAATAGTCGTGCTAAATGCTAACTAGCATAGCTTAGCAGGCTAATTACTGTCTCTGCAGCCTTTGTTTAAATGTAGTTTATTTAAATCAAACGTTTTAATGTACATGAATATTTCAAATTTAATTTATTAAATTCTTTTTATTTTATTTTAAAGATAATTTCATTTAAAAGCTGAAACTATATGCCTGCTATTTTTAAATACACAAATAAGTGTTTAAAAGGAAGCTTTTAAACATCCAGCTACTGTAAAACAAAAGTTTATGTTAGTTATCCTGCACACAGCGGGTGGTTTATCAAAAATATTGCTGCAATTATATTAAAATTTATTGTGATTTATAATATTTAGTATTATTTTATTATATATATATGCAGCAGCAGGGATAGATTGAGAGCATGGCTTCTCATTTTGAGCATCTTGATGCTAATTATGGCTGCCTGTCTGTCATATTTCAGCCATATAATCCCTGGGAGCTGACTGGCTGACCATGTGCTGTGTTCAGATGTGTCCTGCCACTCTAAACCCCGTTGTAATCCCGCGTTCAGCCAGCGTGAGCCTTAATTGAAATAATCCCCGCCGATGAGCGGGGCGGTGCCGCGCGGGGCCTGCAGCCGGAGCCAGTTTCATGATGGGTCCAGTTTAACCCACTGTGTGACTCTGACCTTTCCCTCGCTGCTCGCTGGGACCATCTGAACCCGTCCCAGTGAGGACATCTGGTCGGATACTGGGGAGGTTGTTTGATCCGCTCGGTTGGTCCCGGAGGCCTTTCAGACCCTCTCACACTTACAGTACAACACTGAGGGCTGCTGGAGGGGCGCAAGACAGCAGCACAGCGGAGCTCGGCGTTTTCTAGCAGCAGAAGAAAGAAGCAGCTTCTTTTCTGGCACTTTGAGTCACGGTGACTGAACAATAAATGTGTTTGTGCTCTTTATGCATCTTTTCTTTTGTGTAAATAGAAAAAGCAGGCGTTCATTAGCATTTTCTCCATTAGCACCGTGTAGTTATTAATAATAGGAAAAAAATGCAACAGCTGCATGTCCTCTTAATAACTTATTTTATGTGTTTGTGCGAAAGTTTGCATTAATGTGCATCTGCATGAAACAAATACAAGACTTTACATTTAATATTAGCCTCATTTGTCATTTTTATATTTTATTTATTCGCCTTAGGGAGTATAAAGGGGCGTAGTTAATAGTTTAGCACTAATTTAACAAATCATTTAGCAGCTAGAAGCTAAAATCTCCTTATTTCCAGTTGAATTAATTCTCAAATCTGCGCCAAAACTCTTGTTTTTGGGGCGTTTTACGCGTCCTCCGCCCGATTGTTTTAATCACGGGCGACCAAAGCCAATAAACTCCCAGTCAAACCTACACATTGTCTGTTTTTGAAGACTCTAAACAGAGCCACCGTGTTTAAACAGCCGTGTTTCTAATGCATCACCTCTGAATTATTATCCACTAATGAATGTGTCTCTCTCTTTCTCTCCCTCTCCCTGTGTATTTAGTTATTCCGCGTCTGAATGGGTTTGTCTCTGCCTCTTTTTCCTGCCACTGTATCTAAAACAGTGCATTAACATCTGCAGCCCATTTAGTGCTGCTGACACCGGGCTAATAACAGTGTGTGTGTGTGTGTGTGTGTGTGTGTTAGCGTGTAGCTTAAGCAGCAGCCAACAAGCACAGCTGAAAGGTGTCACCGAGGCTCGTACGCCTCCTCTAACAGTTACTGATTCAGGGGGCGCTTGTTTTTTTTTTTTGTTTTTTTTCAAGCTGCTGTCTTTTAAAGGGACATTCAGCAGAAACGTTGCTTCATTATTAGAGGTAATGAAACGCCTCTGAGGCTTTGAGACACCTGAGGGACGTGTGTGCAGGTGAAAAAGGGGGGCAAAAAAACACCCCGTCCCGTGCTTTACCCCCCTCTCCACCTCCCACCTCTCCCTCCCCTGCATTGTTATTTGTCCGTTTCAAATTATTGATCCTTTACAAATATTTTTCAAGGTATCTTAATTACTCGCAAAAGAAGCGGCGCCTTGGCCGGCGGACAACACAAATAAGTTAATTTGCATTTCTGTGTTGTGAGTGTTTTGGCAGGCGCCGCGCCGGTCCAGATTGTAACCCCTATTTCTGCCTCCAAAAACCTGCCTTGGAGGAGCGTCCACGGAGGGATTAGGGATTTAGTGGGGAAGGTAAGTGTGACTACAAGCTTTGGCTCGCCATCTGCTCCCCAGCAGAGTTGAGGCCAACCTGTGCAGCCTGCAGCAAAGACCTGGGCACTGTGCTAACTCTGGCTCGAGCCAACCTGGCGCCCGCGGCCCCAATCACCAACAGTCTGCTGATTAGTTGTAAGAAGCACTCCATATGTAGCAAAGTTTTTTTTTTTTTTTTTCTGTCTCCTTCCCTTCCTTCCTCTCCTCCTTATGTATTCTCTGGTCGCATTAAATAAATATGGAGGTATGGAGTCGCCTTCGGTTGTCTGGCAGGCTGAAAACGAGCCTCCTCTTCTTCTTCTTCTCTTTCTCCCTCTCACCTCTGACAGAATACCGAGCCAGGGAAGGAAAAGAAGATGAAGAAAAGAAGAAATCCTGGCTGTCCTCCTCTCTTCTTCTTCTTCTTCTTCTTCTTCTACTTCCCTCCCTCCCTCTCTTTTGCCTGGCAGAGCTGGGAGACAGATGACAGGGGTTTGTGGCCGTCTGATCACCCCTGGGTGGGTATTTTCTAATTTATTTAACGGCAGCTTATTAAAAGAGGAAAAAAAAAAAACACAAGAAGAAGAAGAAGAAGAGGAAGGATAAAGAACACAGGCGGAAGGCAGGTCTCTCGCCCCAGCGGCCAGGGGAGTCAACCCAGCCAAGGAAGAACCAACGAAGAAGAAGAAGAAGAAGAAGAGGATGCAGCGACTCCCTTGGTAGAGATACCCGAGAAGATCAAACGACACCAGAGGAGGAGGAGGAGGAGGAGAGAAAGAAAAGGAGGGAAAAACCAGAAGAAACATAATGCTCATTATTAAATTCCTGTTGCCAGGAACCTATTTCTCAGTATTAATTATTCATATTTTATTTCAGTAATCCAATACTCAGGTGAGAGCGGCTGCTCGTGATAGAACATGTAATTTTGAAGCTTAATGGCGGCGGGGCGGCCCGAGCAAGGGATTAGAAACAGAGGATAAATCACTAATGGCCGCGCGGACGTACGGCGGCTTGAATCCGTCTTCCTTTGTGTTTACTTTGTGTTTTATTGCTCTACGACGCTCCGAGGGAAACACTTCGCCGTGACCTTTCTCCAGAACTTGAGAAACACGACCGCAGGAGGAGGACGAGGGGGAAGGAGGGAGGGAGGGGAAATAAAAAATCACACTTTGTGTGATATCCTGATTTATCTAAACAAGGAGTTCATCAGCGTCTTCCTCTCTTTCTCTGGCTGACAATGAATATACAAAAGCAGGGCGGCGTGTTTTCAGACGCACACATGACCTGATTCATACAAATTGTGTTTTTCAAGCAGAATAGCACCATCACTTACTTTTGATCCGATTAGCTGGATTCCGTTTCCCTCCTCGTTCCAACACCTCGATTTGTCTGCTCGCTGAAATAACAATTTATAGACTTGCAGGAATTTAGGGCGAAGATTATAAACATACAGTGATTTTTTTTTTTTTTATGTCAGTTCACTCCGAAGCCTGAGGCCGCGGCTTTTTTATTTTATGCACCCACATAAACGTCTCTGTCATCCCCTTCCCCGTCGCTCTTAGACGAGGCTGACAGCGCAGGAGGCGTTCGCCGCTTCTCAGACGTCCATATTCTCTGCTGTAAAATACGCTTTACTTCCACTTTATTCAACCTGAATACAAAAGAAACCGTGATTCCTGAATGCTTGAAACAAGAGGTGAACACATTAACGTCTTAGAAGTTGCAGCTGGTTAGCTTAACTTAGCATAAAGGCAGGAAATAGTGAGTCTGGATCCGTCTAAATAAGCAGCTCTAATGAAAGTAGTGGTTTTACGTGCAGGATCTTAACAAGGTGTAACTCATCTAACCTTTCTGCAACCTTTCTTTTCAGGCGTCCATGTGTGGTTTTCCCTTTTAATAATCAACTGAAGTCATGTCCCGCAACTATGACAGCAACTTTTAGGCCATAGATGGTAAAAAAACGCAAAGATTTGTACAAAAACTAAAGCATAAAATACATTTTTCTTCTCCTGAGTCCAGTTTTTTGAGTCAGGCTAGATGTATTCTTATATTTAGCATGTTTTCCACTTCCATTATCACGATTTCAAGCAGGCAACAGAGAGGACAGCTATGATCAGAGGTTGATTTTCTTATTTAATGTTCATTTTTTATATATATTTCTGGCTAAAGTCTGAAATCATAAACATACAGTAGCTTTTGCTCCTTTTGTGGAGTAAACTTCTAGACTGCACATACAGTTTGGACATCCCAGCTTTCTTGTTTTTTATTTTGGGGTGAGGGTGGAGGTTGGTTGGAAAGGTGCGGGGCAGCGTTTACCCTCACAAGAAAAAAGGCAATTAGGTCACAGAATATGCACACATCTTGCATGCTCTCTGGTCTCCTGCAATTTGGGCAAAAAAAAAAAAAAAAAGAAGAAGTAAAGGTCAGCCACGTTAGTCAGATTGCGCTCGACAAATTCTAAAAAGGCTCGCTGGTCACGCCGAATGTATTCCCTGCAACATAATTAGCCCCCTCAATTCCCTGTCGTGCCAGACTACCGGGTGTCTCAGAAGCCCCACCCTTTCCCCCAAAATGCCTTTCACCTCTGCTTGCTCTGCAGTGATGCCCCCTCCCTCCTCCTCCTCCTCCTCCTCCTCTACCCTTCCTCTCACCACTCCATCACACATTGTTGCTACCCTAAACTTGCTGCAGATGCGGCCGGCTGATGCATAAATTAGTCATCAACATTAGCATTAGCCGGCGCGTGGCACCCGGTGCCAACTGCTCTCCGAACGGCCATAAAAGGTCATGTTTTGATGACTGAATGCCACACAGGCACCTTGGCTCCCCGGAGGAGGGTTCCCCAGGTGCACGTGAAAGGTTAAAAATTACCTACCCGCCACCGCCTGTCTCTGGCGAAGGAAATAATTAGGGGGTTTTTAGGGAGCGGCAGAATGCCTCGCTGTCAGATGACAGAGCGTTACCTAATGGTCGTATCTGGGGAAGAGTCAACCGGCCTGTCATTCTCTTGACAGGACAAATGAGCATAATGGTGGCAGGGAAATGGGCGCCTGTTCCCCCCTTTTTTTTTTTTTCTTCTTCCCAGCCTGGGAGTCGGGGAGGGCGGGGTAAAATGGCAGCGCCTGAGCAGAATAACACAAGGACGTTAACCTTTTACATAAATCTGTTAACACGTGTATGAGTGCTGTAAAAGTGAGGCCTGACGCTCTGCTGCTACACGCTGTGTGGGACCAGCATGTTTATTAAGTATTCTCATTGCATTTCTGCAGCAAACGTGTGTGCAAACTTATAAATTAGACCCCAGCCAGAACCAATAACAGTTAAACTGTGAAATCTAAAGCTTTTCTTGGCTGTGGCTCACGTACCTGAGCAGAAGGTGGCGGTAGTGAGCTTTAAACGTGTGCAGGACAAAATGGATAAAAGAAGAAGAAGTAGTAGCTGTGCGTGGTCGGAAATGTTTGGCAGCGGCTTAGTCGTGCTTTAATAAAAGTTTAATAAATTAATTGTGGTTTTACGTGCTGGATTTATTATGGCGCTTATGTGAATCCCTGCAGGTGCTTTTTACATTTTTCCTCAACCACAAACACGATAAAGGTAAACAATTGTTGTCGTTTTTTAAAAAAAACAAATATAAATCGCACCAAAATTTTATTTAAATTATTAAAAACAAACCCACAAAGGCAACTTAGACGCAGATTAGCGTGTTTCAAATGTGAAATCAACGAGAAATCACACCTGAGTTTAATTAGAAAACGGTGCGCACGGATTTCCTACTACTTCCGGGTTTTTAAAAAAATCACGTGTGGACAAAGCGCCGTGTGATTGGCGGGTGTGTCAGCATGTTACCCAATCAGGACCCGCTAACTTTCAAACAACCGGCAAACGCGTCCTCTCCACTTCCTGGATGGACGCGACGGTTAAAAAAATAATTAAAAGATGTTTTTTATCGTGAGTATTTTATTTGTAATTTGTCGGAATTGAATTATAAACGTTTCCGGTTAAATATACGTCGTGCGGCAACTCACCTGTGCACACCTGCTTGTTATTAAAAAGCGAAATCGTAAACAAACAAACAAACGAGGGGAGTTACAAGCTAGCTAGAAGTTGAGCTCTTACAGGAAGTAGTTAGTAATTAAATCCAAACATTTTATTGACTTTAAAGTGATGTATTATAATTTTAATAACTTGTAAAATTATCTTTCTGCTTTTATTAAATATAATTAAATTATTTATTAATTAATAAATATTTTTTTAATAATTTAAATATTTATTTTTACTAATATTTTCAAACTAGACTGGATTAAATTTATTTTATTAATTTACTTTTACAAATTTCAATCAAGAATTATTTTTTATTTTATTTATTTATTTATTTTTGCAGCGTGTGTTTGTGTTTTTATTGCTAAGGCGTTCAAAAGGCTGCTCCTACACTGTGTGATTATGTTAATTCACTAGCAGCAAGTATCAAGAGTTGCAGGTTAAATTCCCCAGAGTAATGCATGAATAATGTCTGGGATAATGGGAAGGGGGGGGGGGGGGGGTTACATGTCCCAGAGTGAGGCACCAACACAGCTGGAGATGAAGTTCCCAGTGTGATAGAGCCGGAGATAAAAAGGTTTGTTTACAAAGTTCTCTGAAGCAAGGCATTAAAAGGATGAGAGCGTTTAGACTAAAAATACATGTATGTGTTTATGTTTAGTTGTCACGGAGCCAGAGGTCGGGATCCAGACTCCCTGTTGCTGTGACGCTCCCAGACGTCCCTCCACTCAGTTCTGGTAAGTTGTAGATGATGATGATGAATGATGTTTCCAGATACAGTAGGAGGATAAGAAATTAAGTTTATAAATCCTGGAGTGTCCACATTTAAGTAGCGACCGTGCAGCTTTGAGATTCAAACCTGCGCTCGGCCTCTGATTTAAAGCCAGACTCGTGATCAGGACTGAGGTGGGTTTTGGATGTTGAGCTCTTCACACCTCAGATCAGCCTCAGAGGTTTCACTGAGGCTCTGAGGTGCAGTTTAACTCCCCCTCCACCCTCACCCCTCTACCCCTCGACACCGGCTTCATCTCTGTTTTCTTCCTGTGCCACATCCTGCATGCTAACAGAGGGGTTATTAACATAACAAACTTAAATGCCCTATATAAATAATATGTTCACAGAAATGCAAACCGGCTCAGCTGACACTGTTTAGGCAGCGCCTCCAACATCTGTTTATGAGCACTTTGCCTAATGATATCATCCGATATCATTAACTGTGGCAGTGTGCGCCACAGCAGCAGGTGCAGCTGTTTATGCCCCCCCAACACCTCCCCGACACACACACACACACACACACATGTATGTATTAACACACACTCTCTCTCGAAAAGAAAAGACTTTCACAGTCTCCTCCAACACCAGCACCAACCCTTCCCTCCCTTCCACCCCACAAATCGCCAAACCACTCATTAGGACAATTTTCCTCAACAAAAAAAGCGGCCCCTATGATTTCAATCTGTATATCACCTGTAATTGTAGTTTTTAGCGAGAGTCTGATTCCATACATTTAGCCGGAGTAAACTGTGACTGCGGGTGCGAGCGCTGAAAGCACGCCTCTCGCTGCAGCCGCCAGCTGCACAGGCTGTTTTTAGATGGCAGCAGCTTTTTGTTTTTTTGTTGTTTTTTTTTTTGCGGGGAGGCTCTCGCAGGCCTCGTGCTTTCTGGCGGAGGCGGAGGCGTGGCTTGGCGGGCCGCTGCTTTGTTTCCTGACTTGCTTTGCTCTGTTTAGATGCAGGAAAATTATTGAAATTATTATTTCTGGCGCCAACAAATGAGGCGTCTTCCTCTTCCTGACCGGAAAGGCCACGTCCGGGGTCTCTGCAGGTTCTCCGGAGTCTGATTTGATCGGAGCCGCCTGTAATTAGTCAGATGGTCGATTCAAATGTTGTGCGACACTGTTGCTATCTGTTGCATTAGCGCGGCGCCCGAGGCGATTGGCGGTATTTATAGATCCAAAACAAACAATGCATATGGCAAAAAAATGTTAACTGGCTCCGTCTTCAGCTTTTATTTTTGGAGGAAAAGGAACAAAAATATTAATTTCCAGTAAAATATTCGTGCAAGGAAGACACCTGGGCAGCTTTACTTCTTTGTTACAGGTCTGGGTATCGCTTCTGATCACCTGAAATGATTCCATTTAGCATCAGTTCATGTGTTTCCAAACAATTTTACTGGTTGCAGAGGTTTCTGGTACGTCCACAGTCTTTTCCCTCCAGTTTCACGCCTTTGACACGTCTTTGCTTTTGTGCAGCTCTTCTCCGTCGTCATACTTTCTTCTGCGAGATCAGTTTGATTTGAGACCAAGCGTCTGTGCTTCTAGTTTTTGAGTTGACCCCCAGTCTGCAACTCTTTGTGCAGTTTATCTAGTTTTCATGCATTGTGTCTCGGGGAAGTTCTGTTTAGTATTACCACTGAGTCCTGAACCCCTCTTTAAAAGATGCTTGTACTTCTCAGTTTGCAGCAATAAAACAGAAATAATCTAGATGTAAAAATGTATAAAATAATAATAAAACTTTATGCTCTGATTTCAGGGATTTTTAAAAAATCCGTAAATATCATCCTCCGCCTTTTTTTTTTTGCGTTTCTTCTCTTGCAAATGTGAGATTCCTGGCTCTGACAGTTGCACCCAGAGCCGAGCACGTCGTCACCCGGGGGAGGAGTTTTATTCGCAGGCAAAGACCCCGACGCTGAACCCGCCCTGAGCTCCGGGGGCCAGCGGGGACCACGCACCGACCACACACACACACGAAAAGAAACGATCCATGCTAACGCCGTTAACACGAACACGCACAGATCGAATGCATCTGAACGTGAGAAAACACGCACACAACAAACACACACTCCTCCTCCTCCTCCTCCTCCTTCCAGCTGTTCTCTAAATGTTGATTACACAAGACACCGGGGGTGAGGGTGGGGGGGTCCTCCTCCTCCTTCTTCCTCCTTCCTCCTCCTCGATCCGGTAGCCGGGCGATTTCCCTCACAAGAAGACTGAGCAGGGACCGGCTGACCTGAGGTGCTCAGTGACCCGGGGTTGGGGGGTCCAGAGAGGGCCGCGGCCCCGGGGCCTCTTGGCTGGGCTCTTCTCTCTTCTCTCTCCCCACCCCTCCACCCCCACCCCCCTTTTCGCCTTCCCCTTCCCTCAGCTCCATGTGCAGCACATCTCAGGACGGGAGGCATGGGCAGAGACAGCAACGGCCCCGGGACAACCGGCCGAGGAGCGGGAATAAATAAAACTCCTCGTCTGTCGAGATGCTCGGGTAACTTTGTGTCAAGTGAGACGAGGGGGAATCGGCGTGAAATGTTGTACATGTTCAGACGTTTTAATGAAAAGTGATAAAAAGTAAAATCTACTTTACCAGAGAGAAGTGTGGAAGAACTTCAAATGGGTCAGTAGGGCGTCCATGGAGTCACAGAGCAGGCGGCATGACACATTAAAAGATGTTATACTTGATATTTATTCATTTTATTATCATTATTAGCATCGTCTTAATATTAAAAGTCGCCTTGGAGATGCGTCGTGTTGCAGCGTTTCTCCACCAGGGGGCCCTGATGAGTCGGTTTATTAAATAACTTTAATTTCTTTCTTAAAAATCTAAATATTTATCTGCGTCAGGACAGATTTACAATCTATAATTAATGAAACGACTAAATCTTTGTGTCTGTGTTAATGTAGTGTGGAGAGGGTAGCTGGTACCTTGTGTTCTCTACTCCAGAAATGTTCTGGTCATCCAACGCTGCCATAAACTCCCTAACTCTCTCTGGAAGATGTTTCTCCTTGACGCTGTCTCCAGGAAACTTTTCTCTTCTTCTTTTAAACGTTCAGTGTTTGTTGTTGTTGTTGTTGTTGTTGTTGTTGTTGTTGTTGTTGTTGGGTGCAGCCTTTGACTGAGTGGATGATGATCAACTACTACCACCTCACCACACATCCACAGTACACTACTTACTGACTAACAGAGGACTAACCTTCATTTATACAGCACACATTGGTTATACACTGTGTTCTAGTTCATCACCTTCACCTCTTCACTTCTTCTTCATCATCTTCACCTCTTCACATCATCATCTTCTTCTTCATGTCTTCCCTCTTTCTTCATCTCTCCAACATCTTCATCTTCACCTCTTCCCTCTTTCTTCATCTCTTCATCACCTTTTCACGTCATCATCTTCATCACCTTCTCCTCTTCACTTCCACTTCTTCCCCCTCTTCACTTCTTTTTCACCTCTTCTTCATCACTTGTTCACTTCACCTTCGTTTCTTCGTTTCCTCTTCTTCTTAACCTCTTCCCTCGTTCTTCACCTCTTCATCTTCTTCTTCTTCACCTTCACCTTCACCTCTTCACTTCATCTTCTTCTTCACCTTCACCTCTTCACTTCCTCTTCTTCGTTTCCTCTTCTTCTTCACCTCTTCCCTCATTCTCCACCTCTCCATCCTCTTCATCACCTTTTCACTTCATCTTCATCACTTCTTCACTTCTTCTTCACCTTCACCTCTTCACCTCCTCTTCTTCACTACTTCTTCTTCACCTCTTCACTTCCTCTTCTTCACCTCTTCCCTCATTCTCCACCCCTTTATCACCTTTTCACCTCATCATCATCTTCACCTCTTCTCTCCCTCTTCTTCTTCACCTTTTCACTTCTTTTTTTTAATCTTCACTTCATCTTCTTCACTCCCTTTTCTTCTTCTGGTCTTTTTGGTATCTTGGGTGCTAGCCAACCACTATTAAAACAGAAGAAGAAGAAGAAGAAGACCTGAAATAAAGAACTACTAAAGCTCAGTCCTGGCTGAAGCCTGATTCTGATTAATGCAAATGTTTCATAGGATACTTTTAATAATGACTTTTTATATCTTGATAATCTACAGTCTGAGAATAAATAAATGCAGATTATTATTCCCGGCAGTTTAGAGCAGACGGATCTTCTTGTGCATGTGTTCAGCATTCAGCCCGAGCGCCGCCGCCGCCGCCGCCGCCGTCCGTCTCTCAGCCTGAACGTCCTGCTGGGTAATGTATGCTCGCTGTGCGTTTGCAGGACCCGTCTGAAGTGATTTCTGACGGCCTTGTTTAATTAGCCGGATGTGTGTGTACTTTTATACATATTCATCGGCCGCACATTTCAGCCCGATTGATGTTGTAATTGATTCAGAAGGTTTTATAATTCCTGCAAAAGCCGACGGAGAATCTCAATGACTCTGCGATTTGGGGGAGAGGGAGGGAGGGAGGGAGGTTGAGAGGGAGGGAGGGAGGGGGGAGATCTGAGGGAGTCTTCACCTGAGGAAACGCTCGCCTCGGTCGGTGTGATTTCTATCAAATTGAAGGTGGAAAGAGAGCGAGGCCTGCTTTGTTGTTCCTCTTTTCACGAGTAAATTACACATTTAGGATTTATTAAGACAAGAAACAGTTCTCAAATAGTGAATGTGTGGATCCTCCGTGGAGATGTGCTCATTACTCTGTAGCCTCGGGCCACGTTCACCGCCTCGAATGCATCCTTTTGCTTTTTTTTTTTTCTCCCCCCTCCCTCCCCTCCCTTCCCTCCCCTTCTTTCCCCTCTTCTCTTCCCCCTGCTTTGCCGTGCCCGACGCCGTAATGTCACAGCGGTTTGTTCAAAGCTGCGGCGATGATTTGGGCTCCCAGCAGGTGCCGCCCCGACGTCTGTTCAATTATTAAAGTGAGGGCCACATGGATGCATTACAGCCGCCGCACCCATTAGATAAAAAGACGACGGCTTCTGACATGGTGCATATTTCCTGTCTGCCTCACAAAGACGCCGCCGCTGCCGCCTGCTTCTCCTTGTTGCTTCTTTTTGTTTTATTCATCACCGTCCTCTTGATTTCTTTTTGTATTAAAGAGCCATTTGTTCCCTTTCAGTGTTGTGGGCACAAGAGCTATCGTGATCTTTTTGATTCCCCCTCGTCAGACCCGAGGTCACGCCTGCCTCCGCTCTCTTTAACTTCCCCGTCGCCTCCAATCTAACCGCCAAAAAAAAAAGAAACTGCCGTCGACTTGATAAATAAATCATGCGGTGGACACAAAGTCAAAACTCGTCGCAATCGCTTCCAGCAGTCGCCGCCGCCGCCACCGCCTCCCTCAGATGTTCACACTTTGATGACGCTGTAATAACCATTAAATGCCCCAACAAGCTCCACTGCAATTGTTGGAATCAGGCATCAAATTGAAGCCAAAAGATGCCACCTATAAATTCTTTATGAGGCATTTCTTCTTCTCCTAAAGTTCTGGAGTGTGGGAGGAAGCAAAAATAATAATGCAGTTTGAAGTCAGAAGTTTTGCATGGCGTCTTCAGTGAGGCCAAACGATGGCGTGCAGAAATATAGAAGTAGTAGTCGTCTGGAAAAGAACTAACTTGGGGAAAATCCTGAATGATTGTTTGACGTACGCACCCAGACTCCTGGAAACCTGGAAGTCCGACTTTAACGATGCAAGATGTGAAGCTGCAAAGCAAAGACGCATGAAAGATGAGAAAACTAGCGGAAGAAACTGATCTCAAATCTTAAATTTAACTATTTGTGCAGAATAGACGAAGATAAAGACGCCAAAACAAGACCCTAAACTACACAAATGTGCGAGAAGCTGTGCCGCCATCTTGGCTCCTTGACCCATAGGTTGGTAAAAGCCTCCTGCAAGCTTCTTCCAGCGTCGTCCGGCCAGTTCATTAGGTACACCAGCGAATGGACTGAAATATAACACTGAATCTGCATTGTTCCTAATATTTTGGCATTGTCGTAAGTGTTCTACGCTAAATAATAGGAAGAGTTAGCCACGTTTCTGACGCGGTTTGAGCATAAACTAAAAATTTAAAGGAGGATTGATGCTGGGATGCATTCACAGGTGTACCTAATGAACTGGCACACTAATGATCGGACCAATATCTTCCTTGAAATTTAAAGATTTTTGCTTATTTGATGATTTCTAATAGATTTTTAAATATTTTTTGGGAATATTTTGGAAGAAATTTTTTCAAGGCCACACATGCAACCTTCCCCTCCCACTCCAACAAACCCCAACCTCTTCCTCCTCCTCCTCCTCCTCCTCATTTGATTCTTCGCTGTGTGTTTCGTACATGCCAACAAATCCTAATTGCACCCCACACTCTTTTCTTCCCACCGATGCTGCTGCCGCTTCGTGCCACCAAATTCCATGTGTGCTAATTAGGCACGCAACCACGGTGGATACACTCCTGACAGGTGCTGCTGGCCTGCCGGGGTCACACACACACAACAACAACAACACACACACACACACTCTGTGAGAGACGCTCGTCCTTGCAGCATTAAAAATAAATGGAGAAGAGAATAACGAGAGAGGCAAGACGTGTTAATTTCTAGCTTCCATCTGTTATTACATAAGCACTGCCAACAACTACGCATCTCTGGAAGAACGGCGAAAGGGGAAAGAGAGGAGGAGAGGAGAGGAAGACGGAGAAACGCAACGGCTATAGCCGAAGTCCTCCTGCACAGAAGAAGAATTCCTCGGGGAGGCGGGCGGAGTAGAATTCAGAATTGATCGAGCGAACGGGAGCTTGAAAAGATTCGTTTATTTTTTTTCTTTCCGAGGGGCTTTCGCTTCCAAAACAGTTTGAACGCATTAACCTGGTGTTCCTTCCTCGAAATGTGACAAAAAAAATCCCCCAAAAAATGTGACGAGCTAAAGCCTCTAGAGGGCTGGTAGCTTCGGAAAGTAGAGTTTAACTTTTACTGCGAGCAAGTTTTTGTTTAAAAGGAAGTTTAATCACTTTTGGATGAGTTCGTTTGAGGCGACGTCGGAGATTTTAAAAATGCATTTAAAGGAAAGTTTGTTGTATGGAGTAAAAATAAAGATGCTAAGCTAGCTAGCTCCAGCGTGCACACAACCCAAGCTGCAGGATAGTTCATGTTTTTATATCAGGACAGTTAGAGAAGGTGCATATTTTCTAGCGATCCTCTCCTGCTCCCACTTTGTTTTCCTCCATCAGCTCTTTCCAGCCGAAGCCGTCCTGTAAAAATAATCCAGTGACAGTAAAGACGTACCGTTTGTCCTCCTAACAAAAACATGAGGAACAATGGGACGAGACGAAAAACAAAAGAGCTCCGAGGAGTGATGAGCACCTCCGAGGTCCGCTCGGGTCCGCGCCGCGTGTTTGTGTTTGGGATGTTTTCCGCTGAGGTCCGAGGCGTGTTGAAGTCCTGAGGTGGCGTTTTGTTTGAGCGAGGTGCTGCGGGGACAGGAACTCTGCTCTTTTTGTTTTTTCGGAACGGGAAGACACCGGGACAGTGTGTGTGGACGTCTCGGATGGCGCAGATTCTTTCCCAGGGCGGAGGGACGGTCGTGCCAGAATACACACCATAGATCTCTGCAGCTTTTCAACACTCCTACGGTGATGTGTTCTGCAGCGGAGGGAGGCTAGCCGGCACACGAGCCTCTAGCTGCTCCGTCTCTTGTCGGCGGTGTGGGAACGCGCGTTCTAATTGTTTGTTCAATTATTTTTCTTGGCCGCCGCACCTGCACTCCAGCGAGTGAACTCCTGAGGCCGAAGCACAATTAAGCCCCACAGAGCAGCGCTGATGCCTGTTTAACCAGCGAGGAGAGAGAGTCAGATAAATACCTTTTTAGCACTCAAGGTAACAAGCAAAGTGTGACAGTGAGAAGGCTCGCAGGGAGCAATTTCCTATTTATTTGTCTTCTGATTTGACCTCTCTCTTGACAAGGTTCCTGGGCTTATTACCGTATCTGTCCTCCGCCTCTAATCACGGCCCATTACTAATGTTCAGCAGGCTGGAAGTGCCAGATGTGGGCGAAGGATAAAGGAGGCAGCGAGCTCGAGCTGACCGGTGTCGACGCCTCCCGAAACGTTTAGTGCGTTTTTGAGCGTTTTCACGGATAAGTGGGTCACATGTCTGCAGAAAACTGTAAACCGTGTTTCCTGACCTCCGCCGGCCGCTTTAATGAGATTTTTTTTTTTTTGTGCAGAGGTGTGAAGCTGTTTCACGGGGAAAGAGAAAAGTCCTGCAGCGGTTCATGCACAAGAAAACATGCACTTAACATAAAGTGTTAGAAAAGAGAGTCTGCTAAACTGCACCTGAAAAACACTAAGACTGTTTTACTGTACACCGTTTAAGAGCGGCCATGCCAGAAGATCCAGAATACTTGTTTTATTTCCCACTTTCCTGATATTTAATGGAAATATTGACGCATATAGTTGTTGTTGTGAGTTGTGTCATGCACCTTTTAATCATACATTCTTAATCTGAAACTGAACTGGTTAAATTTAAACATTTGCAGATGTTTTTCTGGCGTGTTTCAGCATTTATTTTGAGAACTTGCAGGTTGTCAGTACAAATAAGAAGCAACACAGTCATCCACTCTTTTATATTTTGGTCATCTACTAGTTGTCCAAAACGTGGATACAGAGTCCCGAGCAGGTGAGATTTACCCCCAAAAATAATTTGTTCACATAAAATTTGCACAGAGTTGCTTCAAAAATTATAAAAAATAGCATTTACTCAAGTAAAACGCGTTAAATTTAAACATTTGGTATTTAAACATACCCAATGACGTATAAATTGTTCAATAGACATCTGGTCCACCAAATACGGAGTCCCAAGCGGGTGATGACATGACGTTCACAGAAAAACTGCACAGAGTTGCCTTAAAAATGCTAAAAAACAAACAAACTATTTACTCAATTAACATCATTCAACATTCTCGATTTGTCTGGCGTTCTTTAAGAAATGTTGGCAACCGTATTCAGTCCAATCAAAAAAAATACTCGTTGAACGTTTGCTCAGTTGCATCTACTAGTTGCAAGACTCCACAAGACAAGTTTATTTTCTCAGTTTTTCTGGCATCTTTTAACAAATATGGGCACACCCACCATATTACTGTAGGTCGAAGCAGCACAGATCTACTCGTGGATAAATTGTTCAATAGTTGTGCAAAACTCCACAAAACATCTTGGTCCAACAGATACAGAGTCCCAGGCAGGTGAGATTTAGCTTGACAAGTCGGCCTAATCCATAAAAAATTGTTTATTTACAAAAAAATTGCAACGAGTCGCCTTAAATCAATTAAAACATGTTGAATTTCAACATTTGCAGAGGTATATTTAGTTTTTTCAGTTTTCTGACGTGGTTTAACAGATTTCAGCCACCGTATTACTGAAAGTCGATGCAATTAAAAAGTAATATTGCATCTACTAGTTGCAAAACTCCACAATATTGAATTGAAACATGTTGAACTTGCAGTACAGATCCACTCGTGGATAAATTATTTAATAGTTGTGCAAATCTCCACAGGACAGCTGGTCAAACGGGTACGAAGTCCCAAGCGGGTGAGATTTAGCTTGACAAGTCGGCCTAATCCATAAAAAATGGTTAATTTACAAAGATTTGCCTTAAAAATGCTAAAAAATAAGTATTTACTCAAATAAAACGTGTTAAATTTGAACATTTGTCGAGGTAATTTTAGTTTTTCTAGCGTATTTTAACAAATTTTAGCCACCCCGGCAGTTAAAAACAATACTCAAACGTTTGCTCAGTTGCATCTTCTAGTTGGAAAACTCCACAAGACTTTACTTTTCAACATATTTTCTCAATTCTTCTGGCGTGTTTTAACATTTTTTCTCATTGCAGAGCATCTTGTATATTAATATTTTGGGGTTTTACATGTCTTTTTTCCTTTTTTCAACTGTTAATTGGGAGAAATGAGATTTATTTTGTTGCCTGGTGAGTTTAAACTCAGACAGTGGATGTGTAAACTCTCATTGTGCAGTCACACAGCTATCATCCCAGCCATGCATACCTCCCTCCCTCTCTCTCTCTCTCTCTTTGCTCTCCATGCTCGCCGGCCTCCATGCATTATTCACAGCCGCATTAAAATACCGGGCCGAGAGGAGTGAGAGTTGCATGTTAAGGCGTCCGAATCGGGGAGGTGCCGTCACAACAGCTGAAAGTGTCTGTCACAGAGTTATAACTTTCTTTTTTTTTCCCCCTTGCCCATAGTTCCCCGGCAGTGCAGCTGCCTAAATGAGAGGGATTAAGTTAACTCCCTGCTTAGAGGAAGAGCAGGCCCTGGATTAGGGCACTGGGCATGGACACAGAGCGCATTCAAGCAGGAGCCACCGCTTTTTAAAACAGAGACGTGGCGAAGAGAGGAGGCGGCGGTGCGCAGCCCTCGCAGGGGAAAGACGCTCGGCCCGAGTTGCTTGAACAAATACACTGACAAGTGTAACGCCGCGCACGCAACATGTCGGAGCGGAGAAGGGGGGGGAGCGCTGCGGACACGCCGACGATCACACATTCTGAATTTCAATCCACTCCCACCCCTCCACCTTTTGTCACAACCTGGAACACTCGCCCCCCGCCCCGGAGAAGAAATGGTAATTTAGGATTCTGTTAGCGCCCTCGACGGCTGAAGTTGCATCACACTCCAGAAAGCTCAAACGTAGAAGACGTGATTTATTTGCAGAAGAAGCGAGCGCAGGGTGCGCGTGAAAACCTTGATGTCCTCGAATGCATCACAGCTTCTCATTTGTTGCAGGAAATCCTTTCTCATGCAGTAATAGTTAGAGGTAAATAAATGTTCCTGAGGTCTGAAAAAGCTCCTCACACTGGGGGAAATAAAAAAAATAATTGTATGTATAAATAAATAATAAAAACCTGGGAAGCAGCGGCGATGAGAACAGGTGGCGAAACAGTGTGAGAAACACGAGGGAAGAAAAACAACAGACACCTGCTCGTGAAACCCAACCTGGTTCCTCCATCACATTCCTGCAGAGTTCAGCAGACTGAGCAGCTCAGACGGTGGCTTACGGAGCCAGGGGTGGGGGACGGGGAGGACGGGGGACGGGACGGGACGATGTCCGATGCTAAATTATGTCGAGGACGGTCCACTCGGTGTGACGGCACGGCTGGAATTGAATTTACGTGCAAGTTATGTGAATTATTTAAGGCAGACAAGTGTTTTTTAAATGTTTTGTGTAAACAGACATTGGAGTTATGAAGCGACAAGCCACAACATTATGACCACTGCAGAACAACCTGGCCCCCAAATTCACTAGATCCCAAACTCCTTCTCAACCCACAGGACACCCTCAGAAGGCCCATGTCCATTCTTTGATGACTCACAACTGTTTTGGAGGCAGAAAAGGTGGTCATAATGATATGCCGGATCGGTGTACCTTTCCAGATCTCAGTCCTGCCCGTTGCTCGTCGCTGTCCTCTCATTTGGCGTCACTAACGATTAATTTCCTCCTGTCTGCTGTGACGTGTGCACGCCACTCACGCTGATTAAACATCTCCACCCCGTGCAGCACTACTCAGTGGTTCTTTTACGTATTTTAAAGTTAAATATCTGCCTCCGGAGGCAGGACATGTTGGCGTTAGAGTTCATGGTCGTGTTTTGTGCTCTAGTCCAGGTTCAACTGTAGCTAACGCCCTCTGAATGCTCCTGAAGATTGGTAGTCGTATCGGACTAATTCACGTTTTGTCCGTCGTAGTAGAAGCCGAGCTCTAACTCCTGGACGACATAATTAACCGTCCCTCATGTCCTCTGTCGTCCTCTGGCTGCAGGGAGAAGGACCAGGCCTCAGTCACGTCAGCTCCGTGACATCGAGCCGACCGTGACGCCGCGGCCGACCGCCGATGACTGACGCCTTTTGGTCTCCCGCAGTCAGGACGGATCGCCCGGCCCGAGGACGACTCTAATTGGACCGACAGGTGACACATATGTGGAAACCAGAAGATGATGGCGGAGACTGCTTGGGTCATGAGATGCCTCCTCCTGCTACAGTAAGTGACACCAGACGACGCACAGGAAACAAAAAGTGTCCTTTAAACTAATTTAAACATCAGACTAACGCTTCCTGTCTCTTTAAACATTCATTCCCGCCATCTTTTCTCTCAGAAGCTGTAAGTTTGTTCTGTTTTGTGCATAAAAATAAAATAAAATCCAGCAGATGAGAGGAAAATATTTAAGACACAACCAAAACTCATCCATCGATTCTTTCTTTAAAACACAGATTTAAAGACAAAAGCCTTTTTGCTCCAAATACGAGCGTTTAATTAATATATCATCCCGGTCTCGGTTTAAGAGTGACCACGTCTTCGTCTTTGTCACATCAAACGTAAAATAGAAGAATCTGAGCTGCAAAGACTCGTCTCTGATGTAAAATAGATTTAAATTTTTCGTTTAATCTTTATTTCATCGCTACAGAATAGTTTTAAATGCATCTAATTATTGATGAAACATAAATATTCTAAACAAGTAAAATATTTAAGTTGTGGAATCAGAAGGCGGATATTAGTCGCCTCAAATCTCCCGTCGCACTTGAACACATCACGACTGGTATTAAAGGAAGTGACTGTACAAACCAGCAGGGGGCAGTGTTCAGGATTCACTATGTAAAATGGGAAACAGGAAGTGCTACTGTTAGCTTGTTTTTTGTTTTGTTTGGGTTTAAATTGACCAGCGTCCACTCTGCAGAGGTTTTATTTATGTATTTATTTATTTATTTTGCAGCTGATGCACAGAAACTTTCTTTTTTTCTAAAACCTGCAGGGACTCAAAGCATACATCAACGCTTTGCAGAGCCAGATGTTGTTAATACTTTACTCCTGCAAGCTAGGACCATTAACGTGGTTTCACATTTACTAAAACTGAAACTACTCCCGACTCTAGCTGGAGCCTGGGAGTCATTGTCGTTTTGGTGCGTTCACAAGTTGTAAACGTTTCGTTTCTGCTCTAAGTGGGTGTTAGCATCCTTTAGCGGTGGTTAGCATCGCAGCATGAATGAAGGTTGATGGTTCTAACCTGCTAGCTTTATTTATTTATTCATGTTGCAGCTGATGCACAGAAGGAGCTCAGACTTTGAGGTAGTCATTGAACAAGTCTTTTCTGGGAAACTTTCAGATTTCACCCCGCTGGAGGTTTTTAGTTTTCTGGAAGTTGACGTGTTACGTGCAAAAAGAAAGAGGAAGAAGAGGAACATCAAAGTACAATTTTGTGCATTAATCTGTGCATACTGTACAATTTTTGACCGTCGCATGTAGATTTAAGCGTCTTGCCAACGACACGTTTCCGTCTGAAGCTCATATTTGCGTTGCACTTGACAAACTTCCCTGGAACTTTTGCAGAGTTCTGCGTCGTCTGTGGTCCAATTAGCCGTCAAATGTCCCAGAAAACAGCGAAAGCGCCGTCGATGCTTCTGTAGGTGGATCATTAGCTGGAAGTAAACGCTGCGCCCTCACAGCTCGACTCTCTCAAAGAGCAGCAGCTTGTTTTGTGCCGTTTTATTTTCTTTCTTTTATTTATTTTTTTTTTTGTTTAAATCCCCTCGTCGTTTATTAGTCGGGGGCGAACCAAATCCCAAATCTTTGCTCCGGCTTCTCGTTTCAAACACATCTAAGCCGGCGAAGCTTGTGATAGCCGTTCGTCCTCCTCTGAACGCAGCAACAGGCCCAACGGGCCGGAGAGCGAGCTGCAGCTCGGTTGGAGCCCAGGGGAGGCCGGATCGAGTCCTATTTGTCAGAGCTTTCCGTCGTCACTTTTCATCGACGGGCTGGCGGGGGGCTCTGATGTACTCACTGCCGTCTTCTTCCCCGCATGAGTGTTTTCTGTTTGGCTGCTGTCACTGAAAAAAGACACATAAGTACTCGCTCTGTGTGTTCTCACACACACTCGACGGACGGAGAGATGTTCTCTCCGGGGCTGAGAATTTTCCCCTCTCCGTCTTTATCTGCCGGCAAATGTTGACAGACCACTGAACCCTGATGTCGGACTGTGACAGGCTTAGCTGTTTGTAAAGTGTCGGGCTGAGAAGAAAGGGGAAACAAAGGGGCCTCTGGTGTGGTGGTTAGCCATCATGGCTGCTCAGCTCGCAACTGAAAGGACCTCTAACGCCGTCCCAGCTCCGCCGGCGGAGGCGAGCGCTCGGCTGCGCCCGGGTTCGGGGCCCCGGCTCGCAGACCATTAGGGAAATGGCTGAAGGCTTCTCGTGTTTGAAACCCTCCGCAGCGCTCAGATTAATGAGAGGATTGTCAGCATATCGGAGCGGATGGGCGTGACGAGCGAGGCCCCAGCACGGACTAAATTTCTTTCAGTGGGAACGTGAAGCTTTGGCCTAGTTTGTGCTGCAGTTGTTAACTTTTAAAAAAATGTTTGTGGTTGTTCTTGTTAATTTGAGGTGTGCAGGGCTTTGGCTTTACTGGAGCATCTTCTCTGCACCCGTCCCTCTGTTTTCTCTTCTGGCTCAGTTAGCCAACATATTTCCCAGCTCACGGTGCAGAGAAAAGATAAACCAGCGTTTGCTTTCTTTACAAGCAGAATAAAACTCCCAGGCGGCTCCCAGATGAGCTACAACCCTGAGAATCTGCAGGTTAAAGCTCACACAGTGTGTCATTTATTTATTTAAAATATCCACCAGCTGCAGTTGAGTGTGCGGCTGGAAGTGTCAGCGGCGCTCACCTCTCTCCTTGTTTGATATTCGTCCTCCGCATCGCTCTCTCCGCTTCCTGTGGGAGCTGCGCTTGTCGAGGCGGCGTTTCCCTCCCCCGGCGAGCTGCGGCGGGGTCACGTCTGAGCGGCCCCCGCCAGCGCGGCAGTCCGTGAAGACACGAAGACACAAAAGGTGAGGACGAGACAATGAGGTGCAGCGCTCGCCGGGTCGCCCGAGCTCCGACGGTGACAGCGCCTTCCGCCGAGGATGTCGCCCTGACACGTCGAAGGGGGAAACAATGGAGGCTCTGGACTGGAGGATGTAACGGAGCAAATTAAACCAGAGCCATGAGGCCTTCGCTGAAAGAAAATGAAAATGTGTCACACACCTCTGTGTCGCTGACACGGCCTGCAGGGACTGAGGACAGGAGAATGGCTTTCAGAAGAAGAAGAAAAAGGGAACATGAAACGCTGAAAAGCAGTTTTCTGGAATTTGTGTTGCGTGCAGGAAGACAGACGCCTGGTTAGCGGCGTCGTGTTTGAACGAGGAATTAATTTAATTGGATCAAACAACGATTTTTTTTACTTCCTTTTTTTAAAAGTAGGACGTCCTGATCCAGGTTTACATTTTAAATATGATCAGATCTGAAGGTCGGCCACAAACCAAAACCACATCCCTGTAGCTTCAAAACCACTTCTTCTGTTTTAGTGTCAGTTGGGTAGTGTGAGGAGGAAGAAGAGGAGAAGAGGAGGAGGAGGAAGATGAAGAAGAAGAAAGTGCTAAACAAGAACAGGAAGAAGAAGACGAAGGTGCTAAGGGAGAAGGAGAAGAACAAGAAGAAGAAGAGGAGGCGGAGGAGGAGGAGGAGGAGGAGAAGAAGAAGAAGGTGCTAAAGAAGGAGGAGAAGGTGCTAAAGAAGGAGGAGAAGAAGAAGAAGGTGCTAAAGAAGGAGAAGAAGGTGCTTAAGAAGGAGAAGAAGAAGGTTGAAGACAAAGAGGAGGAGGATGAAGAAGATAAAGTAGAAGAAGAAGAAATGGAAACAAGGGTAGAAAGAAGATGCTAAAGAAGTAGTGGTGGAAGAAGATGATGATGAGAACATGATGAGGAGAAGAAGAAAAGGAGGAAGAGGATACAATAAAAGACTTCAGGACATTTAACATCAGATCTTATAAATTGACGTATCATGTCGTCTCTGGTCGACCTCCAGCATCTCCTCCAGGTTTCTTCAGTTTGAAGCAGCTGATCAGAGGCCGCTGAGCGTCCGGTAACGATTCCCTCGCTCCGTTTGATCTAAAACTCTCCTGCTCCGTCTCGGTGGAAGGAGGTCGGCCGTCGGTTCAGAGCTGAGCTCATCGTTTCTCCCTCCACATCCTGCAGGAAGCTGTTTTCTCTCCTCGCTGAGGCCCGTCCACTTGTTTTCTTCCATCTCAGGGAATTCACTTCACTTTAATTGTTTGACAGTCTCTTTCCTGCCTTTATGCCACGGCCGCAGAAGGTGCCGAGGATTTCTTTCCTCCTTTTTTGAGGCATTAATAACATTCCGCTCGACTGATTCCCCGGGGCACAACCTCATTATGGCTTATAGGCAGAAAAAATAAACTGTCTGTGCCGCCTGGCAGCTTCTTCTTCTTCTTCTTCTTCTTTTTTTTTTCCTCCCTCTCCTTTTTCCTCTGAAAAATGAGGAGCTGGTGTAAAGTGGCTGCTTATAAAACAGTCTTCTTGTTGCGGACTAAAACACATGTCCAGGCTGTTATCTGTCTCTGCTGTTGACGGCACTCTGCACTGGGTGGCAGCACTGTGGGTGAGATTACAGAGAGGAGCTGTCTACTGTGAATGAGAGGCAGACGTGGCAGATGTTTGAAAAAGGAAGACGAGTTCATGAGTTTAGAATTATTAAAAACAAGAAAACGCACCTTTTAACGTGGATTGTTTGAAGCGTGCATTAACAATTAGAGCCACAGATAAAGATTTGAGTCGAGAGAATTAGTTTGAAACTAAACTAATAAAACCTGCTGCACTTCTCAGGTTGTATGCATGTGAAAATAAATCAGATTTTAGCTTATTCTGCAGCTATGAGTCTTTTTTTGTGCAGATATTTGAAGATGAAAATGGCCAAACAAGGAGAAAGGGTGCGTCTTTAACTGCAACGAAGCTAAATCTAGTTAAACTGGCGCCGTTTCATCAGATGAGGGTCTGCTAATGACCCCGGTGCTCGTTAGAAAATCATGATTTAAAGAGAATATCGCTCGTTTGTTAATCTCAACAACTTCCCTCATCACTCGCACTGACTGGATCTGCAGCACGAAGCACACATCGCTCAATAAACTCAGGTTTTAAGCTTCTTCATCTGGTTTTTAAGGGTTTATAAAAAAAAAACACAAACACCATGAATCTAGCTCTGCAGGACAGACTCTTAAAAACCTGTAGGTTCCTTCTAGTTAAGGCTCACCCTTTCTCCTTGTTTGGACATTTTCATCTTCAAATATCTGCACAAAAAAGACTCATAGCTGCAGAATAAGCTAAAATATGGTTTAATTTGTCATATTTCACATTCATACTTCCCCATGACGACAAATACCTTGAATCCAACTGCAGGACAGACTGAACTTACTGTAGATACTTGCAGACGTGGTGCAGCTTTAGTTTTATTCAGGATCTACTGCCTTTTATTTACCAGATTGATGTCAAGCAGAGAAAAGCTGCAGCAGAGTGATTTTAAATTTGATTATCAGTCACTCAAAACAAAAAAAAAAAACAGAAGTAAAAGTCAAAGGATTCTACAAATGAAGTTCAACAGCGGGTTTTCATTGAAGTCGTCCGAGGGCAGAGGAGGCGCATCAGGATTCTTTGGTTTTATTCAAGCTGGACGGCGGCCAGTCGTCGGGCTCCAGTCTGGGGTCAGGAGTCACGCCGAGGGCGGTCAAAGGTCGGTCCTAGTCGGCGCTGAAACAGTAGAAAAGTAGAAGAAAAAAGGATGGCAGCTTTGAATTTTACAATAAGTTCTGGCGGGTTTTTGGAGAACGAGCTGACCTCCTGCTCTGATCGCCTTTAAGTATTTTTTTTAACACACGTTGTTGTTGAAATCTGATGATTTGTGCAGAACTGATCCACCAGGGCGCGTTTCCTTCACCTCAGGTGGCAGAAGGAGACGACTTCTGTTTGATTTTTGTCGCATTCTCTGGTAGTAAACGCTCCATGGACTCACGCGTTTGCAAAATGTCAAATTTACCCAGATATTCGCGTCTTAAAAGCTCGCCTTCATGAATTTCTCAACGTGACAGACTTGATGCAAAGCTCTTTCTTCCTCTTCATGAACACAGTGATTGAATATAAAGCAGCTCCCTCTCTCTGAGTGGCCGACAGTCTCCTTTTGTACCGTCGCTTCTTCTTCTTCTTCTTCTTCGTCGTCGTCGGTGACACAAATTCCTGCACAGTTAATGCAGACTCTGTTTCTAAAAGCTTTTTTTTCTTGCACTCAATTTATATTCATTCAGTTAAATTAAGGGTTTGGTTTGTTGGAGAGGAGTTAAGCGTCAATACGACTTCAATCAACCGGCATGAATTTCAGGGCAAGGTCTGCATCGAATACCTCCCCCACCTCCCCGCCCCTCCCTCGGCTAATGTGCCTCCCAAACAGATTTTTACCGCCGGCCCGTTATTGAGTGAAGGGTTGTAATTAAAGGCAGGTTCACGTCGATGAATATGGGTTATTTAGCTCAAAAAGATAATTTCTGGTGATGCTTTACATAATCCTTAAAATATACACGGAAGCTGCTGCTCATGAGGTGGTGGTGGTGGGAGCGGGGGGAGAAAATATAAATTAATGGAAAAGCTAATGGACATGTTGATGGCGTTTCGGTAAACCTAATAAGAATTGATTCGTGGCTGTGAGAACATTTTCATTCCTCAAACCTCCCCCCCCTCCCTCCCCCGTGCTTTACATGTGTAATGAACCTGCCCGAGCATTGATCAAAAACAAAAATTGAAGGAGTAAATCTGCTTAAAACGTCTGCCTGGGCTTTGTCCTGGCAGCGGGCCGGCCAGCACTTACCGAGGTGCTATATGTCTCTTAAATGACTAAATTGCCTTCTGGCCCCTCGCGCTTTTCTCCACCGGCGACGGGTTGCGGGCATTAGCCGAAAGTTTTTTCCCGCAAATATTTAATCCTCGCTGTGACTGACAATGTTGTCAGACCTTCCGGACGGGTTTTACGCCGTTATTACAAGCGCTCCCTCCGTCCGTGGCACTTTGGATTATTCAAGATTATGTTGTAATCCCTTTAATCCTCATTGCATTAAGATTTCAGTCAAAATACAGCAACAGTAAAGTAGCACTCGGAAGCAATGAGGTCTTAAGCGGGCGTCATGATTGGGCAGCCGCCTTCATTTCCTCCCCGTTCTGTCTGTCTCTTATTTTTTTTATTTTATTTACTCTCCGGTCTCTCTGCATTGTCAATAAGCCCAGCAACAGATTCCTATTTGCTTTTCGCAAACGACAATGATTTATTCTGGGCGGCGAAAGCCATCTCCGATCACCGCGGAGGAAAACACATATTTACCAGCTCGCAGTGTCGAGGCGAGGCGAAGACAAACCGAGGGGCGGGGTGCGTTCACAAGCACACCGAGCAGCCGTCTCTGCGCCAGCCTGTATCTGGAACTTTTCTGATGAAATATTTGTCTCTGACGGCGCGTCCTGCGGTTACTGTTCAACTGTTTCCCCCCCCTCCGACTGATGCTCTCCTGCTGCTCTATACAGCCCTTATCTCTCCTCGCTTGACTTCCCGCCATGCCAGAGAGCTTCCAGCAGACTCCTGCGTGCACATTGAAGCTACATGAATAAAACAATGTCCAACTTTGAAACTACGCCTTGGGTTTTTCTGCATCTGTGTAAAAACTAATCCACATTTAGTGGCGCCTGCTGCAAATCTGTGCGAGGACCACCAGCTCAGCGTTCAGGTGGAGCTAAAAGTTCACTTTTCATCTTACAATCTTCAGTCTCGAGGAGGTTTCTGCACGTTCTGCATTTGAAATCGGTTGCTCAGCTCGGTTTCTTCATGTGTTTCTGTTTTTCATTCTCTTAAATCCGTCCTGACATGTTTTCTCCACTTAAAGAAAAAAAAAAAAAAGGAGCTGGAAGGCACAAAGAGAAGAGAATGATCAGGGCTGAGGGAGATTCTGAACAGCATCACGCTTAATGTGATCACTGATGCTCCACTGATCCTCCACGACCACATAAAGAAATCATTTCTGCCTGCTGTTGCTTTTGTTTCGGGAGGAAAGAAACGCTCCGAGGTGAAAGAGGAGAAGCGGGTGCTCGTCGGTGCCGCCGCTCTCGACTTCAAACCCTATAAGATCTCGCTTTCTCCCCCGACTCGCCTCAGAGTCCGACTTCAAACTTTGCAGCGAGACGTGGAGAGAAGGAGGCTGATCCTGAGTGGAGCGGATCTGGATGTCGGCGCTACAGGCCGGAGGTGCCTCTACTCGTGTGCGTTCGTATTCGTAGAGGCGTTTGCATCGACTCGAGGTCAGCGGGACGATTTTCCAACGTGTGTGCACACCTGATCTATGTCTTTTAGTGACGTTTGTCGCCGTGCACGAAAAGCAACCGTCCATGCAGCTTTACCGTGCAACCAAGACCAGACCGGACGTCCTCCCCTGTCTCCTGTGTCTCTGGGACGATGCCCAACATCTTCATCTGACTCTGAGCCAGAGCCCGACACCACCCGACACATAAATCAGATTTATTTAAGTTGAATCATTTCTTTTTTTGTTTGTGTGTGTGGTCTGATTTTTAAATAAAATAACATCCATCTGCAGCTTTTTGTTCCCAGATGCGTTCTGGACTAAAATGCACATGTGTACGTACGTTAGGAGCGGTTTTGCAGATGGCTCGGACGCTGCAGGGCTGCGGGAGCTGAGCCACCCACACTGAAAGCAACAGCACTTTGGTTAGATGCCCTAAAGTTTGCTCAACTACCTCTCCTCTCTTGTGGCCTTTTGACTTTGCAAAGCAGACAGAACGTCGAGCTCAGTCTGTTGCAGGATGTCTGGCTGCTTGTCTGCGTGAGTGTGTGTTGCAGAGGGTGGGGGGGGGGGGTGAAAGTAGGTTACAGTTTGCTTTTAGGACATGAAGCTAACCCCCCTGACCTCTGGCTTGGATCCTGCTCTCAGACCCCTTCAGCAGCAACAAACACACTCCTCTCCCTGACGGCCTGCAGGACTCGGCTGCTGGTGTCAAAGTGCACGGGCAGCCCGGAGAAGCTTTCACATAGTGGCAACACTCAAACGGCCGCCCCGTCCGTCCGTCCGCCCGCCCGTCCCTCCTCCGCCCAAACGCCGCCCCAGCGCAATGCGACGTTTTCCCCGGCTTGTCCCCAAAGTGCTCCGTCGTTGTCGTCTCGGTTACGTGGCGGCGAGTGAGCGGGCGGGCCGGTCCTGACGTTTTCGCCCTTCGGACGAGCCGCGTCATGTTGACAAAAACAACAGATGAGACGCGGGAGGTTACCCCGAGAAACGTCCCCCTGACCACGCCGAGGGGCGGGACTGACACGGAGACGACAGCGGTGGCGGCGGTGACGTGGTCAGTTCAGCCCCTGTTTTAAAAAGTGTCAACCGTGCAACACACCACCATATATACATGCACACCGATCAGGCGTAACATTATGACCACCTTCCTAATATTGCGCAGGTCTCCAAAACGGTGGAGACTCATCAGAGAATGGACATGGACCTTCTGAGGGTGTCCTGTTGTTAGTGGGGGGGCCTTTGAGGGGATCGTCCCACAGATGCTTGATCAGTTTGGGATCTAGTGGATTTGGAGGCCAGGTCAACACCTGGTGCTGTTCTTCATGTTGTTCCTGAAGCGTTTTTGTGGCTGCATCCTGCCGGAGTGTCATTGCTATGGGGTGGAGGACAAGGGGGCCCGGTCTGGTCTGGTCTAGGTGGGTGCTCCAATGAATGCCAGGTCCAAAAGTTACTTCTCCTGTCAGTGGTTTTAATGTTGTGGCTGATTGAAGTGGAAGAATCAACAGTTTTATATTCTCTCTTTCTTGCTAAATGTGCTGCAGTGCTTCTCTTTTAACTAAAGGTGAGACGTTGTCTGCATCTCTGCGTCGTGCAGCGAAAGAAAAATGCAGATTTTTTTATTATTTTTTTAAGGCGGTATGCAGAGGTCTTTCCAGGGAGCACTTGCATAAAACGGGCGAGATGTTCCCGCCAGCGCACTCGTGTTTCTCCTCCAGTTTATACGAGTCGCGGTACACACATGCCATAACACAGAAATATTTTGTCAATAGGCATATACAAAGCGCTCCCCGGGCCACAGGAGAGCCATGAGAGAGTGTCCAATGTTTTTAAGAGGTCGATTCTCTGTTAAAAACAATGGGCAGTAAAAAAAAACCCTCGCCGGAGGAGCACGGCCACTTTCACCGCGGCTCCCAGGACGAGTGTTTACACATGCTCAGCTGGATCCGTCGGACCCCACCTCGCCGCCGACCTGCGCCGCCGTACAAATAAACAGGAAGGCCACAGGCACTTGGACGAGGGCCACGCTCATAATTCACCAAAAGCAGTATATTTTACAGAGGGCCGGGGCTCTTTGGTGCGGCTCCAGCGAAAGGAATAAACTGTTAATCCATAAAAAGGCACGGCGGTTATGCGATACAGCACTTAGGTGCCATCTGAAAGCTCCACGTCCTTTTTAGCACCGGCCCTCCGTGAGTGAGCGGCACCGCTCGCTTTGGATGCAAGTTAAAAGAGACCCGTTAACAATGGGGATCGTGTTTGTTAGAAGCATGTTTTTATTACTGAGTGCATGAAGGGGGGGAGAAAAAAAATAAAAATGTCCAAACAGCTGGCAGCTCAATGAAGTTCTCTCCACAAAATTACTATTTCCATCATCGTCTGACTCTTACCACATGTAATTCTGCACAAGTTTGAAATGTGACACCTTTAGAAGAAGCTCTGATTGACAGAAAGTGTTTATCTCGTTAGTGGGAAACAATACGGAGGAAATTGCCTCTAAAGCTGCCGTTTTCAGACGTCTCCAAGCTGAGTGACTCTTCTTTTATTCTCCTTCCTTCACTTAAGAAGAGGAAAGAAAAAAAAGTGTCCAGATCGTTTCTGCTGCACTTAAAACGCCACCACGCCACGCATGAAAAGCAATCTTCAAACGCTATCTTTATCCCTCTCTCTCTGTCTCTCTCTCTTGCGGCTTGAAATGCCTGAAATTAAAGTTGCATATGGATGCCATCGAGACTCGAGCCACTCGGGGGAGATTAACGACAAATGCGAGGCGTCGGCGGCGTCCGTCCGTCCTCAGAGCGCCTCTGACAGGGACGACGCGTCCGCACAGATCCGGTCACGATAATCTGAAATTGCCTCTTTTCTTAAAAGATCTCTAAATCCCGACTCCCCGGGTTTTAGAAGTCGTAATCTGCAGAATAAAATAAATAATCTATTGATGCCTCGTAGATTTTGGATTATAAACTTGTAATTTGCGCTATTAGCCTTAAAGGTCACGTTTTGTGCAAGAGTTATCAAGTCAAAGTCGGCTTTCAGGCTATTTCTAGTAGCGTCAAGTGATCAGGATGCAACTTTTTTGCAGCATAAACAGGATTTTCATCTAAATTGTGCAACAGTTGAGGCGTCCAGGCACGTCCAGTGTTTGTTGTGGTCGTTTCCGTGCAGCTTTAACGCTGCAGGTTCTGATTTACAGAGGAATCGTACGCGTCAGCCCACAAACCCTAGCCCTAACCCTACGTCCGAGTGTCCTGACACAGCTGACGGTGCATTCTGGGATATATTAGGCCATCAGGACATATTTCACAATTAAATATACACCAGGATGGGCTTACAAAATACACCTCTTTTGCAGTATAAACAGGATTTTCATCTAAATTGTGTACACGGCCGCAATAGTTCAGCTGGAGCGCCTCAGGTCTGAGCTCACTAATATGGCAAACAGCATCAATGCGGATATCACTCACAAGAGCCCAAAGTAAATACAAGCTGGCGATTCGTCCAAGGTAACAATTGAGGTTGTGTACGATATGATGGAATGCGCCGAACCCCCCTCCCCATTAAACGCTAGTTCAAATATTTATATTTCTTTTTGGTATAAATATAACAGAAAGTTTCAGAGTTCTGGCATTGTTTGGAAGGCCAAGGAACCCGCTCGTGTTATAAATGAGAGCTCGGTGACAGGTGGCGATGCAAAAATGAAGAGCGTCGGGGCCTGAAGGTAAACACAGCGCTGGAACAATACGGACTGATGTGTTTGGAAGCGGAGCAGCGGACCACGGCGAGTTTTATTGCCTCGGTCAGACTGAAGGAGACGTCCGCACACACCGAGGCAACGGCCCTCGTGTCCCTGGATGGATTTCAACGTGATTTCTGTTTTTTCTTCTTCTTCTTCTTCTCAGATTTAAACATTTCCACCGGGATAAATGCGTGCGTGCACGAGTCTGCAGAATGCACGCGAGGCGAGCTCACTGATGCGTTTCCATCCTTTCAAACATCTGAACCCACATCCAGGTTCCACCTCTGCACCGCTCCGCTCTGTCGGGCCTTCGCCTCGACGGCCTCCAAGTTTGCGCTCGGTGATCCTAATATTTTGTTCTTCTTCGCTGTTTTCCGTCCAGATCTTTGCAGACGTTGTTGATTTGCTGCAGCCAAAACAAACTCAGAAAGGTTGACGTGTATTGCTCCACATTAGATCAGGTTCCTCTACCTTCAGCTGTTTTCTGGTGCTGTAACAGTCTAGACGTGTCCTCGTCAGGTTCTTTCTACCTCCTGATCTGATCCTAAATGTCCCAGAGTTGGTCTCCTGTAGTGTCCTAAAGTCTGTCCTTGTCTTCTCCTAGAGTCGACTGGATTCAGTCCAGTAAATCTACCTTCATTCAGACAGCAGACATCTTCTTTTTCACCATCACCTCTTCACTTCTTCACTTCTACTTCCTCTTCACTCCTTCATGTTTCTCTTAATTTTATCACCTCCTCACCCCTTCTCTCCTTCTTCATCTTCACCGCTTCACTTTTTCTTCTCCCTCCTTCATCTCCTTCTCCTTCTTTTTCTTTACTACTACAAGTTGTTCTTTTTCTTCACCTCTTCCTCTTCACTCCTTGTTTCTCTTCTCTTCTTCACTGTTTCATCTTATTCTCAATCACCTCCTCATCCCTTCTTCTTCTTCACTTTCTCTTCTCTTCATCACCTCATCCCTGATTCATCTTCTTCTTCTTCTTCTCTTCTTTACTTTTTCTCTTCTCTTCACCGCTTTCCTTCATCTCCATCTTCCTCTTCACCTTTTCACTACCACTTCTTCTTCTCTTCTTTACTTCTTCCTCCTCTTTTAACTCTTCTTCTTCGCTACTGTTTATTCTCTTCTTCTTTACCTCTTCCCTCCTTCTTCCCCTTCTCTTCAGTTCTTCTCTTCTTCACCTCTTCACTTCATCTTCTTCGCGTTTTCTTCTTTACTTCTTCCCCCCTTCTTTAACTCTTCTTCTTCATCACCTCTCCACTACTACTTTTTCTTCTTCTTTACCTCTTTCTTCCCATCACCTCTTCACTTCTTCAACTTTTCACTTCATTTTCCTCTTTGCTCCTTTTTCTGCGTTTTTGCTTCATCACCTTTTCTTCTTCCTCTTCACTACTCAGGACGTCCTTAATTGCAACTAACATTATCCTAAACTTGTATTTGTCATAAAAAGGAAACCAGTTTAAACCAGTTCAGATTAGCTTCTCTTTGTGGAGGGTTACATGAACTCAGCTCAACATTTACCTGCAAAACATCAGATTTATCAGACACCTGGGAACTCACAAACTATGAGACCATGAGGTAATTATTTCATCAACCTTAAAGAATTGACACCACCCAAAAACTCTTGTTCATTTTAGAAGTTTAAATCAAATATCTAGCAACGCTTGACATCCAGACGTGTGGTCGGCCGATCAATAGCAGGGTGGGTTTTGATAATCGCTCAGAGCTTCATTAAAGACGTCCCCTTCTCTTCTCCATGCACCTTTCAACCCTTCCTCCTCTGATGGTAAACATGTCGAGACGAGCGACGCATCAAAGCCGGCTAATTTGCCCAGTCTGCGCTTAGAAGACCTCAAGGAGGACGGCGTCGACTTAAAGCCAACGAGCGACCGTCAACCGTCTCATGGAACAAATCACGCTCTGTAGAAATTGTCTTTCTGTGGCTCCAACGCAGCAGCAGCAGCAGCAGAATCAACTTTAATCAGCTCCAGTTTTTATTTTTTTTTTCTTGACTTGTCAAAAAATTCGATTTGCCACAAAAAAAAAAAAAATTATAAAAAGCTCTTAATTCTGCAGCTTGCTGGAATGAGGTTCATTAAAGGTTTGATGTGACTGGATAATCACCCTTCAGAAAATATAAGCAGCGCTGGTAAACATGAATTATGAGGGGATGAGGAGGAGGAGGAGGAGGAGGAGGAGGAGAAAATCCAGCAGCACCAGCAGCAGCAGGACCTCATTTGTAATGCAAAACTTTAATACTGGAGGAGGCTTGACATGCTGAGGTGTAATGTCAGCTATCGATTGATCGGCGGTCGGGTGTCTCGGTGTCAGGCCCCATTGACATTCTCTCATCTTACGATGGAGGGAACCTGTTATATCTGTTTATGTGCCAGGAATCCCTCGTCCCGCCGGCCGCTCGCCCGTCTTCTCCTCGGCTTTTTCTGGGAAGGAATCGTAACGGATCTTCCGAGCGTGTTAGCCGCGACCCGAGCGCTGTTGACTGTAAGTGCCGGGGGCGATTGATCTCCCCCGGCCGCGACACACACCTCAAACACGGCGATATATAATTACACGTCTAATCATAAAACCTGAAACCTGCAGGTTCCTGTGCAGGTGTTTGAACGGTGAAGAGGTTTATTAGTGTTTGGTTTCAGTTGCTCGTATGTGTGCTCAGTTTCTTTGCAAAACATCGGTTGTCAGTTTAGTAGAAACCTGCAAATAAATGCTCCGATCCAGCTCAAGGTACGTCCTCCAAATTGAACATTAGAACTTTTAATGAAGGCAAATCTGATGTCTTTTAGAATAAAATATTTAAAGAGAAGTGAAGTTTCTTTTTTCCTACGTTTAATCTCGTCTGCAGAAACATTCCCTCTCACCTAAACCTGCCGCCCGGCTGCATCCTCCCTCCCCTCCCCTCCTCCCCTCCCCTCCAACGCTGACCTGCAGTTTATCACATCACACATCACACCTCCAGAACTCTTCATGCATGCATGCACGCCTGCACACGGCGCATATGTATTTTCTCAAAACAAACTCCCAAACACCCGGAGCGAGCGTGCGTTGTTAGGTGACAAGTCAACGCCACCTCCTCCTCCTCCTCCTCCTCCTCCCACCCCCCCGTTCCTCCGCCCTCGGTACAAAAATAAAAACACAGAGAGGAGAGGAAGGTGGCGGGGAGCGTCTACACCCCCTCGGTCCATCGCTCTTAGCAGGGGTTATTGATTGTGACGTGCGCTCGCAGTGCACCTTCCCAGTCGCCTGTCAGCCAGATGCATGCTGGCAGGTCCGGTCCTCCCCCCTTGACAGCTCCGGCGCAGCAGGGAGGTTGTAGGGGTAGCAGTGGTGTTGGAGGGGGTTTGTCAGAGAGCAGAAGACAGCTGGCGGGGCCCTGGCCCTCGATTTCCCCCCCATCTCTCTCTCTTTGCCGTCCATGAGCCCCCACAAGGTGAACCTCCACCCCTCCCCTTCGACCCCTTCTCTCTCTCGCTTGTTGTCGCCGTCGCTACAAGGTGAGTGCAGCTGCCTCCGCGGGTTAGCCTCCGTTTGAGGATACCCAGGTCTGTCACGGTGGATCTTTTCTGAAAAAACAAACCCTCAGGATAAGAATGAACCGCTTCAGTCTGTGTTCTGCATTACTGTCGCTTTTCACTGCCGCGTTTAGTACAACAAACCACCCCCCCACCTGCGCAGCTTGTTTAACGGCGGCCTCTCCAGAAGGTGCATCCTGTGCACGGGCCCGGCGGCTCAGACAGGTAATGAGTTCGCTGGGAGGGAGAGAGGGAGAGGGAGGGAGGAGGGGGAGTGGGCGACATGACTGCACGCATGTGAGAGTGTGAAATTACCTGACACAGCTTTCATCTGCGCAAGGTGGGATTTCTGCGCACATGTTCACACTGAGAGAACATAACATATGCCATTTGGCGAGATCCAAAGCGCCTAATGGAGAGTTTATGGCAGTGGCGGCGGCGGCGCGAGAATGGGCTGCTGCAAATTACACAGAACATGCTGGGATTACACACATGAGGTGGCGTTTTTACTCAGAGGAACATTTGTGCACGATTACGATCCTTGACGCCAGAGCTAATCCCTCACGTGCAAAAGGTTTGTCTGGAGTCTCTCCGTCAGGAACTGATGGTGCTCCTGCTGCTAGCTCCCTTCCCTAGCCTCGCAGCTAATATTTCCTTTTCTATCTTTGTGGTGCGTTCAAGTGCAAACCTTTTGGCTCAGATGAAGGAGACGTGAGGAAAGGTGAAGAAGAAGAAGAAGAAGCTGCTGCGGTGGACAGAGAGTAATAACCAGCACGTGTTGGGACAAGCCTGAAATACTAAATGGATCATAAGTAATAATCACCCAAGGGTTGCAGACAATAAGCCCCCTCCTCCCCCTTCGTCTCCTCCTCCTCCTCCTCCTCCTCCTTCTTCAGTATCTCCATCCATTCGTCTTGGAAAAGGAAATTACTAAATCCAATACAGTTCGATAAAAATCTGGCCTGTCTGGATCGGCTGCTGCAGGATAATGCGCCCTGATAAAGGCGCTCGTTTCCGGCCGAGCGCCATCCGTCATCTGGGGGTTGCTCCCCTGGTCAAGCTGTCTGCAGCTCCGGCAGATGACTGCAGCGGCTCAGCTCAGCTCGTTCTCTCTCGCTCGCTCTCCGCCGCCTCGTGGCCTCGAAGGCCGAGGTTACCAAGTTTAGTTGTTTTTAATAGAGCGCCAACACCAGGATCACAAAGGCAGGATTAGCTGCTTGACTCCCTGACGTTGCAGGAACAGAAGACTCATCTGCTGCAGGTCACCAAACAAACAACTTGTTATCTGATTCTGGTTTTCGTACATGATGTAAAACTTTACAAATAGCCTTGATTTATTGATAAGAAACGTGCAAAAACAAGTTTAAAAGGTGCAAATGTTAAGTCTTTAGATGCAGTAGCTGCTATTAGCTTTTTAACTATCAGCTGCTGCAGATTTACTTGCAGGAGATAAAGTCCTGCATGAACAGGAGTGCTCTCATTCTTGTGTTTTGCACAATATTATCCAAAAACTACTTTCCAGGGCAACCTTCTCTCCTTCCCGCCGTGACTGAACGACGCCGACGCTCCGTCGACATGAGTACAAACGCTTTAAACCGAGCTTTACACCAGGAAGACCTCAGTGTGTATAAATAGGGCACAGAAATGAATTCTAAATCGCCCATTACGATGCAGATTTGCTTAACAAGTCTCTCTCTCTCTCTCTCTCTCTCTCTCTGTGTGCGCGGCCGGAGGGGGAACAGGATGCGCCGTCTTTTACTCAAGGTAATGCCTGACCTCCGCACGACCCGCCATTAAAGCGGGACAAATGTTGCTGCTGTTAATGAGCAAAGAGCGGCGGCGCTCGTGAGAAGGTGTAAATATTGGGACTCCATCAAAGACGAGGAGGAAGGGAGGAAGGAAGGAAGGAGTTGATAAAAGAGTCTGCAGATAAAAGGACGTTCGCGTTTAACGGCTGCGTGTTTTGTAAAAGGATAAACGCACAATCTGACCGTCTGATGATGAGACTTAATTTATCACCAAGGGGAAATTTAGGCGCAACAATGACTGGAAAAGGCTTGAATTTAACACCTCTCTGATATGTAACACACCTAGCATCACACTTCAGTTCAGTAGGCTTCCATAAGGAGTCTTGAGATTAATGTTTTACCTGCATAAAATCGTTTTTCCTCTAATTTATCAAGTTTCCATTCAAGTCAGTGTTAGAAACCTTAAAAAAAAGGTAAATATTTCAGTTCGCAAGTTTCCTTTGCAGGAACTAAGCTCCTTTTGAACAACTTCACGCTCTGCAGAGGGGGAATCTGACGAGAATGGGGTAAAAACACCATTTCATATCACCTTTAAGATGTAATTAATGTATTTTTCTGTGTTGTTTTTCTTCAATTTTGTGCAGGGTCCTTGGAAAACGGACGAGAGGACGGCTACGATCTGCAGCACCGGCAAGAAACACACCTGTGCTACATCCTATCAGGTCAGATTACTGTAGTTTCCGCGGAGGTGGTGATGCAGAAGCCCTCTTTGTTTCAGTGCTGTCCAGCTCCTGAGCGATCTGACTCGAGAGGCCACTCTGGTCACCCTCCCTCCCTTCCTCCCTTCCTCCCTTCCTCCCTCCCTCCTGCCACTCTCTCTTCTGAAGGCTGAATAATGCGCGAGTGTCGATTCGACCCACGTCCCCGCCGCAGCGTTTCAAAAGACACTTAATTTCATACTTGTTTACGGCTCTCTCCGGAGATCTAAAGTTCAAAATCACATGCATTTTTAATTCCAAATTAAGCCAGAGAAGGAAGAGGAGGAGGGGGAGGAGGAGAAGGGGGAGGAGGGGAAATATTCCATGTTCACTTCACCACATTTTGACAAACATGACCTCCCCTTGCCGGGGTGGAGGGATTATGCGGAACAAAAGTTGGCCCACTCGCCGTACCAGGGCTTAAGGCTACTGGGGCGACAGATTAGAATATCTTTCACCCTCTCGGGGAGATAAGAGCGAGCATCAGGAAACGGTGCAAAAAACATAATGAACCCGTGATCTCCCTCCGCCAAAGACCGTGTGAAGTTGAGATTCATAAATCTTCAAAACAGATTCCTTTGCAGACTTATGCATCTCCCTAATGCCTGGAACATGATCTGAGTTATCAGAGGTTGGACAAATCCTCCTGCTCATTGTCTCCTTTTCCCTCGCGGAAGTCCACAAACTGTTTTTCGGTTTCTTATTATCCCCAGCGTAATTACAAATATGTCAGACGTGTCGTCGCGTGACGTCCGCCGACGCCGGCTCGTCGGGGCGAGTTGGATCTCACCCTCTCCCGCTCTCAATTAGCTCCCGGTGCTCCAGGTTAATGGAACTTTTGATTGGGGGAAACTCCGGGTTTCCTGGACGCCCCGGTTTCCTTGTAGATGGGACGCATGGGGGGTCGACCCCGTCCTTATCTGCTGCAGCACAAAGACGAGTCACTCTGCTGCTCTGCAGCCTCCGTGTACAACAACCGCAATTTCTTTTTATTCTCTTTAAAGTTGGGTGAACACTTCCCATAATCCCAGTCTGGGGCTTTTTATTTAACGATGGAAAAGTCTCGTACCTGCACTTTGAGACGTGTTTTGATGTGTAAAAAGTGTCATTTGACTTCAGTTCTGATTAGAAATGCAGCTGGATTTTAAATCACAAAAGTTTGCATACACCCACTTGGATCTTAACGATATATAGATTTGTAAATATAAGTTTTATGCATGGAAAGCGGCCTTTAGCGTGCTGTGCTAGCCGTTAGCATCTGCTCTAAAGAGTCTTGTTTGCGTCTGAGACACCCAGGCTCTGACCGGGAGCGTTTCATCTTGGTTTTCTGGTCTCGGCTCGATTGCAGTCGTCCCCCTGCACTGATGGGACCTTAGAAATATGTGACCAAGTGCTTTAACTGATGAAATTTGACAGAGGCGTCTACTCAGTTAACGGTGTTCTGCAGGAAACTTAAAGGAACAGCTGATATCCAGTTGGTTTTTACTCACTGTTTAAAGGATGTATTTCCACCTGGTGATGTGTTCATGCTCACTTTGCTGCAGAGAATGATGCACAAAGCTGCAAATTCATTAATAGATGACTTCCTGATTCCTAGTTTTAAAGGACGCTGATCTGTAGGAGGCAGTAACGAGTTGAGATATTCTGGAGAATGTAAGGAAAGGATGTGAGGAAGAAGAGCACTCGTTCCACATGTTTTGATAAATCAGCCGCACTAAATGATTAAAAGAGTTTCTGATTGATTTGAGGCTAAATGCAGAGTTTGTAGGGGGGGGAGACGTGATTCCAGCGAGTCCCAGTTTCACCGGACGATGAGCAGAGAGAGGAGGAGGAGGAGGGAGTCTTCCTGGGCGGCTGGGCAGGGAGGTCAGTGAGATTACCGGCCTCATATTCAGCCTCCGCACAAACCTCCTCCAGCCAAACAAAACCCGCTATCAGAGGATGACACAAAAACACCAGCCCGCCGGGCATCCTCCTCCTCCTCCTCCTCCTCCTCCTCCTCCTTTTCTTCCTCCTTCCTCCACCGCTCTGGAGCAAACGCATCGCTGACTTTCACTGCAGCTTGTTTGCGGCCATGTTGGAGGGAAGGTGACAAGAGTGATACGCGAGAAACATTCCTGTAATTTCCAAAAAGAGCTTAAGGTGGAATTGTTCTCCAAGGAGGGGGATAGCTGCCACCTCCCTCCCTCTCTCTCTCTCTCTCTTCTTCCCTTCAGTTTACCTAACTCGCCAAATAAAAAAAACATAAAAAGGGGGAGATTTACCCACAAACACACACACACACACACACACACAGGCCTCCTGAGGAATGGCTGGCGAGCAGGGAAGAAATGCGCCCTGACAATCTTTCCTTCCCCGCGGCAGCTGGATGCCAGAAACGAGCGCTGTTTCTTCTGAGAGATCTTTTACCGAAGATGCCAGGGATTAAGAAAGAAAAGACTGCAGGACACTGCTGTGTCACCTAGCATTAAACAGCCCTAAACTCCGCCGTTATCAGATACTCTGCGCAAAATAGGTCAGACCGGGCCTAAATCACTGCAGCTTTTCATTCCTTAGCTTCCTTTTCTCTCCCTCCGAGCTCTTGACGCCCCTGGACTCGTCTCGTGGTGATGCACGCAAACTGCACTCGACAAATTAGATTCGTCCGCGTTCACAAAAACAAACAAACGTGGAGGTTTTGGAGGTTATGAAAAGCAGAATTGACTTAGAATTTAAAGGAATTTGCACAGTTTTAAATAGTGTTTCTGTCTGACGTCAGGTTTGGTTCCTTATTTGGGATATTCAGAGGAAATCGTTCACTAAAACGTAGAATTACTTCCTTGATTGAATGTTTGGTGAGATTAATATAAAGATAAACAGGTTCATATTGAGAATTTTCCTGCATCCTAACTGTAACCCAGTTCCTATGAACTGGCTTATTAAGGGAAATCATGACTCTAGTAAGGCTAGGCTTCATAATTTAACAAAAACGTCCCACATTTAAGGCTTTTATTTGTAGATTATTGTTATTTACTCGTCATTTAAGCTCCTGATTAATTTTATTATTAATATTTGCTTTGTGAAACACCAGGAAGTAGAGAAAAATCCACGTTGCAACCGTCTGTCTTTGTTTCAGACGATGCAAGACAAAGAAAAGCGGCAAATCCTGCATGTTTTTTTTACTGATGGAAATAGTAAAAAAATAGTCGCAGATTAATTATCTGTTAATCAGTTTATTGAAGGCGGCTCATTTTGGGAACAAACGCTCCTTTTATTCCTCAGTTTAGTTTAGTTTTCGTGCAGATGACGCGTTTAAACTTTGAGATTTGCTTCATTATTTTTTAATTGCCGCCTTTTTATTAGATATTCTGAGGTTTAGACAGAGACAGGAAACATGACACTCGACCTAAAACAAACTTTCAGAAGTGTCTGGTCTTGCATTTTAAAAGAGAAGGAGGGGGGGGTAAAAAAAAAAAGAAAGAAAGAAGGGAGCCCAAAGTTTCCTGTTGTCTTTGTCATCTTCGCGAAGCCGCTCGGCCCGCTCTGAATAATTCAGCAGCCGCTCGGGCCGAATGCAAACAAACGGAATAAAACATAGATAGTTATCAGGCATAAATATGAACAAACAGCATCTAAAAGCATTAAGGAAACACAGAGCGTCGGGGCTTTGGAGCGACAGATGAGGACAGCTTGTTTGACTGGCTGGACGGAGCTGTTACTCCCCCCCACCTCCACCCCACCCCAACACACACACACATCTCCTTCACCCCCCTAATGATGTGTGGCCTGTCAGAGAGACGCAGCCAAATTACATTCAGGACTACAAAGCCTCCGTCCGAGGTTTTCTCTCTCTGTGCAACACCCTGCAAAACAATAACTGGGATTCAGCAGCTGCAAATTGCACTAAAATTTCCCAGTCTCTTTCTGTGAATTATTAATGAGAGCAAAACCAAAAAAAAGAAGAAGAAAAAAAAAGAAAAAGGAAAGAGGGAGGTGGGGTATCTGCAGCATACCCGAGCAGTGGAGAATGCTATAAAGCTGTAATTATGCCAGAGAATGAGAAATGGAACAAAGTTGTTGGAGCCAGAAAAGCCTGAAACTGAAACTAAGAGCTGGAAATTTAGAGATCGGGGGGGCTGAAAAGGAAAAGTAGTTTTTCTGTATTAGAAATGCAAAAAAAAAAAAAAAAAAGATGGACGCTCAATTAAAACGGGGGACGAGCAACAGCATTTGCATCCGGATTTGATCTGTGTGGAAGTGGAGGAGAATGTAAAGAGAGGGGAGGAGGTCAGAAAAACACACGGCGACAGAGCGTCTGCACAAACCGCAAACATGTTCCACGAAAGAGGAGTTTAAAATAAAAGACGGCAACAAGTTTTAGTTTGGAGAAGTAAACGAGTTCATACATAACAGATGTCTTGCTTTAAATTACCCCCCAAAAAGTTTAATTTAAATATGTGGAAATTGTAATAACATGATTGACTCTTTTCACATAATAAAATGTTGACATTAGAATTCTTTATTAAAAGATAAAGTGCACGTCAAGGTACGGACACACCTGTCCTTTGGTCACCTGAGGCTTTGTCTTGACCAAACAGTTGATCTTGAACTCACCACAGAGATTACAGCCAGCTGGCACACAGAGGGAATAACGCTTCGTACCAGCAGGTGGCAGTAGCTAGGAAGACCTACGATTAGCTGGGAAGCGAGGAAGAGCTACTGGTAGGTAGGAGGTTAGAAAGAGCTACTGTTAGCTAAGAGGATAGAAAGAGCTACTGTTAGCGAGGAGGCTAGGAAAAGCTACTGTTAGCTAGAAGGCTAGGAAGAACTACTGTTAGCTAGGAGGATAGGAAGAGCTACTGTTAGCTAGGAGGCTAGGAAGAGCTACTGTTAGCTAGGAGGCTAGGAAAAGCTACTGTTAGCTAGAAGGCTAGGAAGAACTACTCTTAGCTAGGAGGATAGGAAGAGCTACTGTTAGCTAGGAGGTTAGGAAGAACTACTATTAACTAAGAGGATAGAAAGAGCTACTGTTAGCGAGGAGGCTCGGAAGAGCTACTGTTAGCTAGGAGGCTAGGAAGAGCTACTGTTAGCTAGGAGGCTAGGAAAAGCTACTGTTAGCTAGAAGGCTAGGAAGAACTACTCTTAGCTAGGAGGATAGGAAGAGCTACTGTTAGCTAGGAGGTTAGGAAGAACTACTATTAACTAAGAGGCTAGAAAGAGCTACTGTTAGCTAGGAGGCTAGGAAGTGCTACTGTTAGCTAGGAGGCTAGGAAGAGCTACTATTAACTAAGAGGCTAGGAAGAGCGACTGTTATCTAGGAGGATAGGAAGAGCTACTATTAGCTAGGAAGTTAGGAAGAGCTACTGTTAGCTAGGAAGTTAGGAAGAGCTACTGTTAGCTAGGAAGTTAGAAAGAACTGTTGTTAGCTAACAGGCTAGGAAGTACAACGATTAATTGGCTGAAAAACATTAAACATTTTGTTGAAGCATCATGAGGCTAAATTTGCATTTACAAGCTTAAAAGTTGAAGCTACGTGATTTAGCCTAGCATGCTAATGTTCTCTGTAAATGTTTTGTTACACTAAGTCACTTTTAAAGCCTTTAAATCAGTGCTAGCATTTAGTGGAAACTAACCCAAAAAAAACAGCTAAAATTGTTTCACAATCCGTTTAAGGAAAGAAATACTTTTTATTTTTAGCTTTAAAATGTTCCAATTTGCTCGTCGTTAATACATTTTCAATAAATTATGTTTTGCAGGCTGAATAATGTTGCACACACGGGTCGACAGGAGGCCCTGGCATGAATCCCCAGCTCACAGGAGGCAGTGTCCCATCTGTGGATGAAAAGAAGGTCAGTCAGCTGATCTGCAGAGAAACCAACATTCAGGAGTTTAGATTTCAGATTAGCACCAAATGACCAAAAGTGTGAGGACACCTTTAACTCAGAATACTATTAAAATTGTCCAATCTTTCAGTGCACTGGAGGTAGAGTTAGTTAGCTGGGTCTGCAAAGACTTGTTTGATATTTGCAACTGATCCCTTGTGATTTAAAAACATTTTTTACATAAAGCTAGCTCCGTTTCGCTTTTTTTAATTCTTTATTCTTGCTCGTAATCTCTCAGAACAAGCTGCTGTTTGTCTGAGATGCAGCAGACATTCACTGAATAAGTCTACAAATCATTTTAAAGTGTGGTCCGTCGAGTCTTTGACTAGTTTTCAGCTTGGTTGTCGGAGCTTTAAGTTTCTCAACGAGGGCGTCTGCAAACTTTTGACCGTGTTAAATTTAGATAAAAATAGGACAAAAGCTGAGTCGGTGCTTGAATGAATTCATAAAAGAAACTTCAGCACGTCTGGTTTGGAAAAGTTTTGAGCCAGTGTTGAATCAGTTTTTCTAAATTTAAGTTCAAACTGCTGAGTTCAAGGTGTGCAGAAAAAGAAGCGTTTGATTTCCGTGCAAGACGGGAGGATGGTTCTAAGTGCAGCTGCTCGGGGTTAAAGGTCACGATGAGTTGTGTGTGTGTGTGTGTCTGTGTGTGTGTGTTTTTCTCTGCTGGTTGTATTCATGGTGCTGTTCTGCCCTCTGCTGGCCGTTTGGTGGAAGAGTCGCTGCAGCTCTGATCTGACTGCATGTTTGTTCTTTTGCTTTTATTTTTTATAAATAACACTTTTTAAATCCTCATGTTAATTATCCAACTATTTTAAAATCTTATTGGAAGAAATACTCGACTCTGGGGCTCATGCAGCTCTCTGAAAGACCAGAGGATTGCAGATATTAGTCTCAGAAATCAGACTTGAATCATATTTTTATTCAGATTTTAGAAGAAATCTTTAACTTTGTCTTTAGTTTAATTGGAAATAAAATTGGATAAATATAAAGGAACTGGATCGTTATTGGTTCAGTAAAATGTGATGGATACTGTTCTAAGGACTGTAGCTTGGCTTTTACTGGAGAGTATTTGTGTACTGTTGTATTTCTACTTCTCATCTGTTTTTAAAGTTTAAACCACCGAGCTCTTCCTAGCCTCCTAGCTAACAGTAGCTCTTCCTGTCGTTGGCTTTAGTCTTTTTGGTGCGTTCAAGTGCCGCTATTTGCTCCAGGTGAATTTTGTCCCCTCATATGCCAGGCTAGGTATTGCTACTCATCTCCAATCGATTCATTTAGAGAGATATTTCTGATATGATTCAGATTTCCTGTGACGTTTAACCCAACTCATTGTTTCATCATAGTGCGTTGTGTAAAATCTGAACCCGTGTCACTCACTCTTTCTTCTTCTTCTTCTTGTATTTCGCAGAGTTCAAGGTCGCCGTGCTGCTATTTCCAGCTCGTCTTCGCTCTGATCCGTGTCGCAAAATGACAAGGTAACGCAACTCTGGGGGGTCAGCTGTGTTACAGGAACGCTAACTCAGATCGGGAGAGAGGAAATCAATCCTGCCTGACAGTGTCTTCAGGATACTCTGACCTGACTGAACCACCACACACACACACACACACACACACTTAGATCAACACAAAGAAACACTTGTAGTGCAAATATAGCGCTCACTCCTCTCTGCAGCTGTCTGACACAGGCGACCTCTGTCAGCTCCGGTTTTTGTCTGTCGTCTTGTCAAGGTGCATCTCAGAGACGAGGTGTCTGTCCTAAACTGCTTCATAAACTAACCGCATCGGAAAAGGGTTTCAGGAAAACTTAGATTCATGCACAGAATGTTTGACGTCACTGTTCGACAGGTGATGTAACTGTCTGTCACTAGTAGGGGGTGCTGGATCAGTGCTACAGCTCAGTTCAGTTTCATTTTATAGATAAACTTTCTGTCACTTAAACCTTCAAATAAAGTCAGATAAAGATATTCTTGTGTGTAATCCAGCAGCAGGTTGCTTTTCTTGATTTCTCAAATATGCAGAATTGCTTAAAAGTGTCTGCACAGACTTTTAGATTGGCTCTGCTCTGTTTAATGATGATTTCAGAGTTGGATGAGTTCACAGGCGACCTCTGGGTTTAGTTGTTGCTGCATCAATAATCTCATCAGCTGACCTCCCCCCATCTCAGCTCCTAATATCTGTTGTTTTCTGTGGCCAAACAATGAGCTGTGAGCTCTCCCTCCCAGGTCACTGAGTGTTCCCTGCCAGCTAATTACAGCAGGGCCTCTGCACAGGGTGGGGTGAGGGTGGGGGCGGCGTATTTCTGACAAATGTGCCATCTCTGTAATTAGCTGGAAAGCAACATATGAAACATTAAACACGGCGGGCGCCGACGACAATCAAAACATTTCATTTGTTGTCAATTATTCATTACTTTGAAGGTTCTGAAGGGGTCGTTAATATGGAAATAAGCTCGCCATGCTAACAAGGTTGTAGTATCTGATTCTTTTTTTAGTTTTATTTTAGGCTAATATTTAGTGATTTCCTCTCTTATTCATGAAGCCTGCTCTTCAAACAAAACAAGCCGCTTTAAACTCTGTCTAATGGAACTCTTTGATAGCTTCAAGTTCAGCTTCTCGTGAAGTTAAACCTCCCAAAACTAATCCAGTAGCTTTTGTTTTTAATGTTATTTAACAGTTTTCATGTTTTCATACCTGACTGTGTTCCTGTCTACTTCCTCTCACAGGCTGTCGAAGCAGACCTGCCAAGAGAGAGAGAGACTGGTCCCCGAAGTTCCCGTCTGCAGCTTTTCATGGTTTTGCTCCTCTACCGTTAATTAACGGGATGAAAAGTCACCACTACCTTTTCCAGCTGTCAGATCGTAGAGACGTCGACTGTAAAAAGAAGCCCTGTGGCTATTTAAGGTAATTACTTCTGCTTCCTGTTACCTGTCTCGTAAACCTACACATGATGGACTCGGAACTCATTCCATAAAAGAGATTTTATTTTTAAATATCTATTGCAGTGCGTCTTAAGAACAGTTACAACTAAATATGGAACCTCGTCAGGCTGCCAGCCACCAGCACAAGTTATAGTTTTTCTTTTTAAGAAGGAAGTTCAGCTCTGTCCTGGGCTGCCCCTTGGACTCAGTGAGGGAGGTGGGTGACAGGAGAGTTCTGGCTAAACTGTCCTCCATGCGGGACAATGAGTCCCACCCCCTGCATGGGGACCTGACAGGACTGAGGAGCAGCTTCAGTGACAGACTGCTTCACCCTCCATGTGTGAAGGAAAGATACAGAAGGTCTTTCCTTCCTGCTGCTGTCAGGCTCCACAACGAGCACTCCTAATATGTGCAATATATCTTTTAGATTTTTTTTTCTTTTGAATCTTTTGAGAAATTTTTTTTTTATTTTATTTTTATTTCACTTATTTAAGTTGTTTCTGTACTAGAGAGAAAAGTTGCCGGAGTCAAATTCCTTGTATGTGTACATACTTGGCCATGAAAGCTGATTCTGATTCTGATTTATTTATTATATCTCTGCCATTTCTGCATGCTGTTGCAAACTGCAATTTCCCCATTGTGGGACAAATAAAGGTTTTTCTTATTCTTATGCTTATTCTTATGTCCTGGTTGGGATTTTTTACAGTGTATCTTCTACTTATGTTTTTATAACTCTGTCTCCTGTGTTTTGTTTTTTTTTGTATTCCTATTAATTTCTGCTTTTTGTTAAGAATATCAGTATTTTTTCAGTGCATTTCCAGCACACTAAACCCATGTTTTTTATCCTATGTACATTTTAGTTTTAATTTTTTTCATTTTTCTACAGTATATTCTGGTTACCCTTTTTAACATTGCAAACAATTGTATCTCATTTTCTTAATTTTACAGGTCTGTCTTCTTTGTCTTCTGGTTCTCAACCTTTTTTACAGTGTGTCATTTACTACATTACATGACATACTATACGATGACACTTTTCTCAACATCTGATACGTTTTTTTTCGACATACTATTCTATGACATTTTTAGGATTTTTCTCGACATTCTATAGTATGACAGTTACTATACTATGACATTTTTTATGATTTTTTTTGACATACTACACTGACATTTTTTATGATTTTTTTTGCCATACTATAGGATGACTTTTTTTTTTTTACATACTATAGTATGACGTTATTTGTTCAACAAACTAAAGTTACTGATAGGTCACAGCAAGCCGGTGCAGCTGAGAATTTTCTTTTGTTTTCATGTGTGAGTGTATGGCATTTTTGTCTATGACATTTTTTAGGATTTTTGTCGACATATGACATTTTTAGGATTTTTCTCGACATACTATACTATGAGGTTTTTTTCGACATACTATAGTATGACCTTTTTTCAACATACTATACTATGACATTTTTTAGGATTTTTTTCGGTATACTATACTATGATGTTTTTTCGACATAGTATAGTATGACGGTTTTTTCGACGTACTATTCTGTGACATTTTTTATGACTTTTCGGCATGCTATACTATGACTTTTATTGACGTTTGATGCTGTAAGAAATCAATGATGTGAATGTTATGGTTTGCATTGCACGTAATCTGTCAAAGTTTAAGAGGTTTGCAAATGTTTAGTTTTTCTAGTTTTTGGTGTCTGTTTGAATGTTTGCCATCAGTTTGTTTAAGTTTTGTATTAGTACAGTCAAAAGTGTAATGATTGTCAGGTTTGACTTAGTCATTGTTGCTTTTTCATGTGTATTTATGCTGAGCATCTTAGGCTGTTTACATATTTATTCACAGATTTAATAAAAGGCAGAAACACCAGCTCTGTGTCTGTACTTCTGTGGCATCAAAGTGATCACGTACATCAAGAACAGTTTGTGTGATCTGCATCAAAGAGGTCAAGTAAGAGTTCAGTCCTCAGAGCTACCAAAGTCCAACACTTAGAGTTTCTACCACTGGAGGTGTTCAGGGTTGAGGGTTTGATCTCTGTCATGTGTCTGAGTAGAATATCCTCTGGTGTTGGAGCTGCAGACTGAATAGATCACTGACTAGGGGGTGGAACTTCTGCTCGGGTGAAGGCTCAGCCTCCTAAGGGGTGGGGTTATGGGTGAAGGGGCGGGTCCAAATAAGGGGCCGGGCTTGTGACGACATTTTGAAATTTCAGTTCAGGGAGTAAGAAGGAGGGTTGGGAGTAGAGAGCTCACAGGTTCGAGGCTGAGTGGTAACTGTTGTGGCATGTTTTTACATATTTTTGCATGTTAATGTCTGGAGGTGTGGCAACCCCGAGCAAAAGGAGGAGGAGACTTCTTGAAGGCGGTGAGGACGGATCTCAGCAAGTCGCTGAAACACTCCAGTCTTCACAAGTCACCCTAATACAGTGACATGTTCAAGTTTCCTTTAAAAGTGTTTCTTCGTGTAACTGAGGTGTGCTGAGGTTTTCAAGTGTCTCAGTCAGATTCCAGGTCTGACATAAACCTGTGAAGGTTTATGTCAGAATCTGACTCAGAGTGTCTGAGTCAGATTCCAGGTCTGACATAAGCTTGTGGAGACTGGAGTGTTTCAGTGACTTGCTGAGATCCATCCTCACCGCCTCCCAAGAAGTGTCCTCCTCCATTTGTCACACCTCCAGACATAAACATGCAAAAATATCTAAAAACTAATTGTTTTCAAGTTGAGGAGTAGCTCAGTCAAATAAAAAGACACCTTTCAACTTGTAGGTCGCAGGCTCAAGTCCACCTTTTGCCTCCTCGCTACCACAGTAGGTACCGCCTGATCTCAAACCTGTAAGCGCTCTACTCCCAACCCTCCTTCTTGGTCCATGAGCCACTTGCTCACACTTCTAACCTCACTTTTTGGTATATTTTGCATCTATTTTGGGGAAAATATTTCAAAATTTCATCACAAGCTCTGCCCCTTCTTTGGACCCGCCCCTTTGCCCATAACCCCACCCCTTAGGAGGCTGAGCCTTCACCTGAGAAGAAGTTCCACCCCCTAGTCAGTGATCTATTCAGTCTGCAGCTCCAACACCAGAGGATATTCTACACATGACAGAGATCAAACCCTCAACCCTGAACACCTCCAGTGGTAGAAACTCTAAGTGTTGGACTTTGGTAGCTCTGAGGACTGAACTCTTACTTGACCTCTTTGATGCAGATCACACAAACTGTTCTTGATGTACGTGATCACTTTGATGCCACAGAAGTACAGACACAGAGCTGGTGTTTCTGCCTTTTATTAAATCTGTGAATAAATATGTGAACAGCCTAAGATGCTCAGCATAAATACACATGAAAAAGCAACAATGACAAAGTCAAACCTGACAATCATTACACTTTTGACTGTATTAATACAAAACTTAAACAAACTGATAGCAAACATTCAAACAGACACCAAAAACTAGAAAAACTAAACATTTGCAAACCTCTTTAACTTTGACTGATTACGTGCAATGCAAACCATAACATTCACATCAATGATTTCTTACAGCATCAAACGTCAATAAAAGTCATACTATGCCGAAAAAAGTCATAAAAAATGTCATAGTATAGTATGTTGAAAAAATCATAAAAAATGTCATAGTATAGTATGTCGAGAAAAATCATAAAAATGTCAGAACAGAATGGCGAAAAAAACGTCATACTATAGTATGTTGACAAAAACATCATTCATGAAAAATGTTATAGTATATTATGTCAAAAAAAATCCTAAAAAATGTCATAGTATAGTATGTCGAAAAAAACTCATAGTATGGCATGTCGAAAAAAAGTCATTAAAAATGTCATAGTAGTATGTGGAGAAAAATCATAAAAATGTCAGAACAGAATGTTGAAAAAACGTCATACTATAGTATGTCGAAAAAACGTCATACTATAGTATGTGGAGAAAAATCATAAAAATGTCAGAACAGAATGTTGAAAAAAACGTCATACTATAGTATGTGGAAAAAAATCATAAAAATGTCAGAATAGAATGTCGAAAAAAACGTCATACTATAGTATGTCGAAAAAAAGTCATACTATAATATGTGGAAAAAAATCATAGAAAATGTCATAGCATAGTATGTCGAGATAAGTCATAAAAATGTCAGAATAAAATGTCAAAAAATGTATGTCGAAATAACCTCATAGTATAGTATGTCGAAAAAAGTGATAAAAAATATCATAGTATAGTATGTCGAAAAAAGTGATAAAAAATGTCATAGTATATAGTATGTGGAAAAAAATCATAAAAAATGTCATAGTACAGCATGTCGAAAAAACGTCATAGTATAGTATGTTGAAAAAAAACATAAAAATGTCATAGTATAGTATGTCGAGAAAAATCTGAAAAAACGTCATACTATAGTACGTCGAACAAAACCTCATAGTATAGTATGTCGAAAAAAGTCATTAAAAATGTCATAGTATAGTATGTCGAAAAAAAGTCATAGTATAGTATGTCGAAAAAAGTCATTAAAAATGTCATAGTATATAGTATGTCAAAAAAAAAATCCTAAAAAATGTCATAGTATAATATGTGGAAAAAAATCATAAAAAATGTCAGAATAGAATGTCAAAAAATGTATGTCGAAATAACCTCATAGTATCGTATGTCGAAAAAAGTGATAAAAAATGTCATAGTATAATATGTTGAAAAAAATCATAAAAATGTCAGAATAGAATGTCGAAAAAAATGTCATACTTTAGTACGTCAAAAAAAAAGTCATACTATAGTATGTCAAAAAAATCATAAAAAATGTCATAGTACAGCATGTCGAAAAAACGTCATATGTTGAAAAAAAGCATAAAAAATGTCATAGTACAGTATGTCGAAAAAACATTAAAAATGTCATAGTATAGTATGTCGAAAAAACGTCATAGTATAGTATGTCGAGAAAAAGCTGAAAAACGTCATACTATAGTACGTCGAACAAAACGTCATAGTATAGTATGTCGAAAAAAAGCATAGAAAATGTCATAGTATAGTATGTCGAAAAACTCATAGTATAGTATGTCGAAAAAACATAAAAATGTCATAGTATAGTATGTCGAGAAAAATCTGAAAAAACGTCATACTATAGTACGTCGAACAAAACCTCATAGTATAGTATGTCGAAAAAAATCATAAAAAATGTCATAGTATAGTATGTCGAAAAACTCATAGTATAGTATGTCGAAAAAAGTCATTAAAAATGTCATAGTATAGTATGTCAAAAAAAAACTCATAGTATAGTATGTCGAAAAAAATCATAAAAAATGTCATAGTATAGTATGTCGAAAAACTCATAGTATGGTATGTCGAAAAAAAGTCATAAAAAATGTCATAGTATAGTATGTCGAAAAAAACTCATAGTATGGTATGTCGAAAAAAAGTCATAAAAAATGTCATAGTATAATATGTGGAAAAAAATCATAAAAAATGTCATAGTAGTATGTCGAGATAAGTCATAAAAATGTCAGAATAAAATGTCAAAAAATGTATGTCGAAAAAACCTCATAGTATAGTATGTCGAAAAAAGTCATAGCATAGGATGTCGGAAAAACGTCATAGTATAGTATTTCAAAAAAAAATCCTAAAAAATGTCATAGTATAGTATGTCGACAAAAACTCATAGTATGGTATGTCGAAAAAAAGTCATAAAAAATGTCAGTATAATATGTGGAAAAAAAATCATAAAAAATGTCATAGTAGTATGTCGAGATAAGTCATAAAAATGTCAGAATAAAATGTCAAAAAATGTATGTCGAAAAAACCTCATAGTATAGTATGTCGAAAAAAGTCAGCATAGTATGTCGGAAAAACGTCATAGTATAGTATGTCGAGAAAAATCATAAAAATGTGAGAATAGAATGTCGAAAAAAATGTCATACTTTAGTACGTCAAAAAAAACGGCATACTATAGTATGTCGAAAAAAATCAAAAAATGTCATAATATAGCATGTCGAAAAAACGTCATAGTATAGTATGTCGAAAAAAGTCATAAAAATGTCAGAATAAAATGTTGAAAAAAACGTCATAGTTTGGTATGTCGAGAAAACCTCATAGTATAGTATGTCGAAAAAAGTCATAAAAAATGTCATAGTATAATATGTCGAAAAAAGTGTCAGCTGAAGTTTTACTGTTCTTTCTTCTTCAGTGAACACAACAACAAACAACAACAAAAAGCTGCACTTTCAAATTGAGGAGTATCTCAGTGAAATCACCTGTGGATATGGCTCAGTCTGAAATCAAGGGATCAAATCTAGAGCTCTGTGTTCTGAGAAGTTTCTCCGTTTCCTTCTCAGACTAAAGGCTAATTTATCTGTCTCTCCTTGAAAGGTGGACGTCTGAGAGCTGTCAAGAGCTCCTCTTGGTTGCATAACGGACATCGGGTCAAAGTGCATGTTGAGCTCCAGCAGCCACTTTTATGTCTTTTCCTCTCAGTTTGTGATGCAACAAATGGTCAGGTAGGGTTTGAAAGCAAAAAATAAAAACTACTTGGGTGAGACATGACATGAGTGTAGGCCTACAGAGAAAGACAAAATCACAACAGTCAGGAAAGACGCTGACATGAAATCAGCAAGTAAAGATGTGGAGTATTATGTGCTTTATTTAGATACATTACTGACTCCAACTCGTGCACACCTTCTTGTGCAAGTGTCCAGTCCTGTGACTCATTCCTGATGATTGAAGTTAAGCTCTGGCAACATACCTCCACCTGAATATACTATGATGTCTGGAGACTCAACATGAGATACAAACACAAGCCAGTGTCCCAGTGTAGATGCTACCATGTTGGTGTCAGGCAGGTTCCCAATCACAGTCACTCTGCTACGATTCAAGGATCAGCTCTACACCCACAGGTGACAAATCAAGATGGCGGCGCGCATGGACGCAGCGGCTCCAGTCAGCTCTGTGTTTGTTTTCTCCGTCTTTGTTTTCGTCCGCCAAATCGAAGCGGAATCGCGGACACGTTTGACACGGAAATACGAACGGTAGTTTGTGTTAGCCGAACCAACGGAGAGGATCAGGGGCACCAAGTTCCAGTGCATCGGACGAAAACACCACAGCTGTCGCCGAGAGGACTCAACAACACGTCTACTTCCTGAGGACGCTAAGGAAGGCAAGCCTCCCCCTCACCACCTCCAGCCATCATAACAACCTGGAGCAGCATCTGGTTTGGAAACTGCACCGTTTCTGATAAAAGGACCCTGCAGAGAGTGGTGAACACAGCAGAGAGGATCATGGGCGTCCCCCTTCTACCCCCCACCAGGACATCGACAGGTCAAGGTCTCCACTTTTCTTCTGCCAACAGGTAAACGCTTATGTGGCAATTTGAACTCTTTCATGTATCTGCCAATACCAGTATTCAGTCATTCAGTCATTCATTCTCTATATAGGTAGCTCTCTCAAGTGTGTAGTTGTAAATATAACCATGTACAGTTGTATATAGTACTATTGTACATTCACTGTGTAGTTCAAAGTTCCACTTGTAGATTCAGTTTATCTTCTGTTTAGATCATCTGTGTCGTCATGTGTTGTAGAGTAGTAGATGGAGTAGTGCAGCAGTAGTTGTGGTTATTGGTTGTGTCTTGTCAGCATGTGTAGCATGGTGGGATGAGGAGAAACAGTATTTCACACCTCTGTGTGTTTTTATGAACGTATTGTGGAATAAACACGACTTGAATCTGGAAAACTGTGTGGCTGGTAGACCAAAGTGCCTCCTAAGAGGACAGGTCAGGTCAGGACAGGACATGGGATTACCAAAGTTATTAGAATTCTGTCAGTAGTTGCTTATGTTGTGTTAAAACTACAAGCGGCAAAAGCTTCAACTAAGTGTCATTGAAATTGTTGCTGAATCTCACATACAAGGGGATAGGGGTGGTTGTGGCTGCACACTTTGGACACAACTGGTAATGAGGGGCAGTGGAGGTAAATAGTAGAACTGCAAGGAAGTGGAGTTAAAAGCCTTTCTAGAGCCTAGAGTAAACTTGTTTCTAACAAGAAATGCCATTTTTCTACTGTCTAATTTAATGTCTTTATTCTGTCTTTTCTGGGCAAAGACCAGAAGTTTAATGTTAAATTAAATCTAAATCAGAATATGTGGAGATACTGTATGACTGTTTACAATATAAATCTTATCCAGACAAGCCCTTATTTTGAAATTCTTATAAAGCTGCTTACATGTTTAATGAAAATATATATTTCAGTAATATCCCTGTTAACATGCAGCCATTCTTTGAAATAAATTATGATTTTTTTTTTTTTTAAGTTTAAAGTTTTTTAAAGTATTTATTCCACCATGCAAACAACCTCCTTCTTTCATTCCTTAAAATGCCCACTTGTGTAAAATGTCCATTTTCTTAGGTCAACAGCCATGTGACTGAAGCCCTCAGTCTTCTACCCAGACTACAGAGTGTGGTGAAAGGAGAGTCTCCAGGTTCTAAGTGTTGGAGCCACAAGTGTTGGAGCTGCAGAGTCAACAGTTTAGTGAGCCGAGAGCTGAAGTGAGCCGAGAGCTGAAGTGAGCCGTGAGCCGAAGTGAGCCGAGAGTCGGAGGCGGAGTCTTGGAGAGGCGGGGCTAACTCTTACTATTTTTTTTTTTTTTGAGATTTTTTGTCCAAAATTAGATGCCAAAATTACCAAAAAAGGTAGTAGTAAGTGTGAGCAAATAGCTCAGGGAGTAAGGAGAAGGGTTGGGGGAGGAGAGGTAGTAGGTTCGAGGCCAGGAGGGGAAGTGTTTTAAACGACACTACCAAAAAAAAAAATTCAAAGGACAAAGCTGGCCTCGAACCCGCGACGTCGGGTCGGGCGCCATGTTTTTATCGCACTGAGCTATTGCTCAACTCAATTTTGAAAATTTTTAACTTCTATTTATCATATAAGGTCAAAAAAGGTAACTACTCGGCTCCAAGACGACTCGGCGAGCAGCTGGACTTTAGTGTAGTGGTAAAGCAGAGGGTTTGACACCGGGAGGTCGGGGTTCAAGCCCCGTCTTTCCCATTTTCGCGGCTCTTTCGGCTCTCTGGATCTTCGACTCGTGAATCCACTGACTCAGATGCATGATTCTTTCCATGAAAAGACTCAGATTCTCTGAAACCACTCCTCTGGGTGAGAAGGAGTTCCTTCAAGTCACTGTCTGACCTGGAGCTGAACATGAAGATTTGTCTTTGTAAAGCCTCAGGCTGATGTTTGACCACAAAACCTCAATGCAGCTCTTTATTAGGAACACACAGAGATGCCTTTATGAAGATCAATCTCAGTTTACTTTGACCTTGTCACAAACTTTATGTTTCTTATTGAGGTGTTGGTGGCTGCTGCAGAAATGTGTTTTACAACTCAGACAAAATATTATGAACAGACGAAAAACAAATCACTTTTTAGTTTGATAAAACGTCTTTATTTCTCTGACAAACAAGAAATCACATTTTAATACGACTTTCTGCGAGGAGTCACTGTGGAAGTTTATTTTATAATTTAATAAAAATAAATCTGTCCAAAAAAAGTGACTCTTTCTCTGTTTCTGGGGTGACTGTGCTGACCTGGAGTCAGAAATGTTCTCTGAGCTCTGAGGAAAGGTACAGTATGAGAAGGTGATGGAGTCAGATGACGACGTATCTTCAGACTCATCTGAAAAGATACATTCTGGATTTGCTGTAGCTGTGTGTAGAAACATATATACACACACACACACACACACACACACACACACACACACATATACATATATACATACATACATACACACACACACACATATATATATATATTTATATTCTGCTGCATCACGTTTCACTAAAGGTGTACCTTATTTTGAATAAAATGTCTACTATGAAAAATGTCATAGTATAGTATGTCGAAAAAAGTGTCACAGTATAGTATGTGGAAAAAAATCATGAAAAATCATAAAAATGTCAGAATAGAATGTCGAAAAAAAATGTCATACTGTAGTATGTCAAAAAAAATCATAAAAAATGTCATAATATAGCATGTCGAAAAAACGTCATAGTATAGTATGTCGGAAAAAAATCTTAAAAAATGTCATAGTATAGTATGTCAAACAAAAACGACATACTATAGTATGTCGAGAAAAATCCTAAAAATGTCATACTATAGTATGTGGAAAAAATCCTAAAAAATATCATAGTATGTCGAAAAAAACTCATAGTATAGCATGTCGAAAAAAATCCTAAAAAAATGTCATAGTATAGTATGTCGAAAAAACCTGATATGTCGTATGTTGAAAAAAAAATCTATTAGTCCTGTAGAAAAAAAATCATAAAAAATGTCATACTATAATACGTCGAAAAAAACTTCATGGTATAGTATGTTGACAAAACGAAAAAGATGAGATAATATAGTATGTCGAGAAAAATCCTAAAAAATGTCATAGTATAGTATGTAAAAAAAAACGTCATACTATATATAGTATGTCGAGAAAAAAAACTTAAAAAATGTCATAGTATACTCTGTCGAAAAAATGTCATCAAATAGTATGTCGGAAAAAATCTTAAAAAATGTCATAGTATAGTATGTCGGAAAAACCTCATATGTCGTATGTTGAAAAAAAAAATCTATTTGTCCTGTAGAAAAAAAATCATAAAAAATGTCATACTGTAATATGTCGAAAAAAACTTCATGGTATAGTATGTTGACAAAAATCGTACAAAATGTCATAGTATAATATGTAAAAAAAAACTCATACTATAGTATGTCGACAAAAACGTCATAGTATAGTATGTCGGAAAAAATCCTAAAAAATGTCATAGTATAGTAAATCCTAAAAATGTCATAGGATAGTATGTCGGAAAAAACGTCATAGTATGTAGGAAAAAACCCAAAAAAATGTCATACTATAGAAAATCCTAAAAATGTCATAGTATAGTATGTCGAGAAAACCTCATATACGTCAAAAAAACGTCATATTATAATATGTCGAAAAAACCTCATAGCACGACGTTGTATGTCAAAAAAAAAAAATAATCAGAAAAACTGTCATAGGATAGTATGACGAAAAAAATGTCATAGTATAGTATGTCGAGAAAAATCCTAAAAAATGTCATAGGATGGTATGACGAAAAAAACGTCATAGTATGTAGGAAAAACCCCCAAAAAAATGTCATAGTATAGTATGTCGAGAAAACCTCATATACGTCAAAAAAACGTCATATTATAATATGTCGAAAAAACCTCATAGCACGACGTATGTCAAAAACAAAAATCTGAAAAACTGTCATAGGATAGTATGACGAAAAAAATGTCATAGTATAGTATGTCGAGAAAAATCCTAAAAAATGTCATAATATGGTATGACGAAAAAAACGTCATAGTATAGTATGTCGAGAAAAATCCTAAAAAATGTCATAATATGGTATGACGAAAAAAACGTCATAGTATAGTATGTCGAGAAAAATCGAAAAAGATGAGATAGTATAGCATGTCAAAAAAAACGTCATAGTATAGTATGTCGGAAAAAATCTTAAAAAATGTCATAGTATAGTATGTCGAAAGAAACGTCATATTATAGTATGTCGAAAAAACCTCATAGTATAGTATGTCAAAAAAAACGTCATAGTATAGTACGCCGAATGAAACGTCATACTATATATAGTATGTCGAGAAAACTTCATAGTACAGTATGTCGAAAAACATAAAAAATGTCATAGTATAGTATGTCGAGAAAAAGCTGAAAAAACGTCACACATAGAGTACGTCGAACAAAACATCATAGTATAGTATGTGGAAAAAAATCAAAAAATCTGAAAAACTGTCATAGTATAGTATGTCGGAAAAAACGTCGTACTATAGTATGTCGAGAAAAATCCTAAAAACTGTCATAGTATAGTATGTCGGAAAAAACGTCGTACTATAGTATGTCGAGAAAAATCCTAAAAAATGTCATAGTATAGTATGTCGAAAAAAATGTCAATATAGTATGTCGAAAAAACGTCATAGTATAGTATGTTGAAAAAAAGCATGAAAAATGTCATAGTACAGTATGTCAAAAAAAACAAAAAACCTCATAGTATAGTATGTCGAAAAAACCTCATAGTATAGTATGTCAACAAAAATCTGAAAAAATGTCATAGTATGGTATGTCAAAAAAAAACGTCATACTATATATAGTATGTCGAGAAAACAACTTAAAAAGCGTCATAGTACAGTATTTCGACAAAAACGTCGAACGTCAAAAAATCATAAAAATGTCAGAGTAGAATGTCGAAAAAAACTTCATACTATAGTACGTCGAAAAAAACGTCATACTGTAGTATGTCGAAAAAAGTGTCATAGTATAGTATGTGGAAAAAAATCAAAAAATCTGAAAAACTGTCATAGTATAGTATGTCGGAAAAAACGTCGTACTATAGTATGTCGAGAAAAATCCTAAAAAATGTCATAGTATAGTATGTCGAAAAAAGTGTCGTAGGAAAAAACCCAAAAAAATGTCATACTATAGAAAATCCTAAAAATGTCATAATATAGTATGTCGAGAAAACCTCATAGTATAGTACGTCAAAAAAACGTCATGCTATAATATGTCGAAAAAAAATGTCATAGTATAATATGTCGAAAAAAACCTCATAGCACGACGTATGTCAAAAAAAAATCTGAAAAAATGTCATAGTATAGTATGTCGAGAAAAATTCTAAAAAATGTCATAGTATAGCATGACGAAAAAAACGTCATAGTATAGTATGTCGAGAAAAATCGAAAAAGATGAGATAGTATAGTATGTCGGAAAAAACGTCATAGTATAGTATGTTGAGAAAAATCCTAAAAAATGTCATAGTATAGTATGTCGGAAAAAATCTTAAAAAATGTCATAGTATAGTATGTCGAAAAAACCTCATAGTATAGTATGTCAACAAAAATCAGAAAAAAATGTCAAAAATCTTAAAAAATGTCAGTATAGTATGTCGAAAAAAATCTTAAAAAATGTCATAGTATAGTATGTCGAAAAAACCTCATAGTATAGTATGTCAACAAAAATCCTAAAAAATGTCCTAGTACAGTACGTCGAAAAAAACGTCATAGTATAGTATGTCGAGAAAAATCCTAAAAAATGTCATAGTATAGTATGTCAAAAAAATCTCATAGTATAGTATGTCAACAAAAATCTGAAAAAATGTCATAGTATAGTCTGTCAAAAAAACCTCATAGTATAGTATGTCAACAAAAATCATAAAAAATGTCATAGTATAGTATGTCAAAAAAACCTCATAGAATAGTATGTCAACAAAAATCTGAAAAAATGTCATAGTATAGTCTGTCGAATAAAACGTCATAGTATAGCATGTTTGAGAAAAATCATAAAAAATGTCATAGTATAGTATGTCAAAACAAAATCATAAAAAATGTGGGACTCACCCTCTGATCACCTCCTTCCCTGTGAGGATCCAGTTTCTTAGTAAGGTGCCTCAGACAGACACGAGGCCCATCACGTTAGGAACGACCAGCAGAATCCCACCAGCGTCTCCAGATTTAGGAGGTGGACCCACCTGGAACAGAAAGAGGGAGGAGAAGCTGCTTTCATGTGTCAAATGACTCTTACGTATTTAAAGTTCTGATCACCTGAATATTAGAGCATCCCAACTGTGAAGCACGGGGTGGAGGGGCAGCGTCATGTTCTGGGGGGTGTTTTGCTGCAAGAATGACTGGTGCTCTTCAGAAAATACACCGTGTCACGAGGAACAAAGAGTATGTGGATATACCGTGGTCTTACAAACGGACCATGAACAGAAGAATACTTCCAAACTTCCTCCAGTTCTATCTGGAAGTATCAACTAACATTTCTGCAACTTCTCCTTAGAAGACAGTTTACTAAGGATTAAACTCTGTGTGCTGACCTGAGGTGTCCACCTGCTAAAAAGTGCAGAAAAAAAAAAAAACAGAATCGAAGAAAAGTAATAGCGTCTTTATTTGGATTTACAATTGGTCACATTTGCACAAATAAAATCGATTTTTTTCTCCATACAGGTAAAATATTTGTTCATCATACATGTGTACGCAAATATATGCAATGAGAAAACATTACAACAACTTTTACATGAGTTTACATTTGATGGCTGCAGGTTTTTGGAAAATATCTGGACAGCGCTACATATATGTGCATACAGTTCAATACTGTTATGTACATTTGAGGTATGTTTTGCATAGATATATATGTGAAACAAATATATAGTTCTTCTTAGCCTCCCAGCTAATAGTAGTGGTTTCTAGCCTCCTAGACCAGCGAGCCCATGGCCATCATTACAACATTAAATCTGCATATTATTCTTTGTATTTCATTTTACAGCACAGTCACTTTAAGCTCAAGAAAGAAGCCTCAGGAAAGACAATAGCCGCCTCTCTTCAATTTATTCTCACATCTACCCCTAAAATGAAAAAAATAATAAAATAAATGACAAATGCTAATTGTGGTCCATCCCCCAGCTGGGCATCTGAGTGCTCATTAGTTTTAAAGAAGGCTAATCCATTTAGGTTTCTGCATATTGATATGCCAGTTGTGTCTAATGGTGGAACAGGCATCCGTCAAGGTAATAGAGCATAAACACCTGCAGGAGCATTAGGGGGAAGTCAGCCTGGTAATAAAGTAGGTGTTAATTGGTGAGGGGAGGACTGTCGGCTAACTCATGTGTGTAATGTAGAGGCGGGTGAAGAGGAGAGGAGGGGGAGGATTCATCAGATTTCACCCTAAAAATCATGTCACTTAGAAAACCCCACGCTGTGAGCTGCTTTTGAATTTACTGCTAGACATTATCTACAAATATTGTTTTAAAGTTAAAAATGACGTAGTGTAAAGCCAATTAGAAAATAATCAATTTGTGTAAATTAAACAGTTAAAATGTAACGTTGGTTATTTAAACCGTCTCTAAGTTGATTATAAAAGCATCTGAGGTGAAGTCTCTACTTCAGTGTACCTGCAGGACTTGGCTGCAGTCAGACGCTACTTCCCGACTCGTAGCTGGTCGCTGGCGGCGAGAGCTGCTCCCAGAGTTTCGATGAAGCGGTGGACGTCGCTGAAGGAGTTGTAGAGCGGCACCGGAGCGACTCTCAGCACGCTGGGTTCCCTCATGTCGCACTGAGCAGCAGGAAAAAGAAAATCACAGTCACGAAGAGTCAGTTTATAAAAAGATGCAGTCGTTTATCAGCTACTCACAGCGACACCCCTCTTCTCCAGCTCCTGATGGACTCTTCTGATGGGGACGGAGAAGGAGAGCGACAGCTGGCAGCCTCTCTGCTGAGGGTCCGAGGGCGTGATGACGCGGACGTGAGGTTTGTGAGGCTGAGCTGGGTCCTCGGTGTAGTGCTGCTGGATCAGATACTCCAGATACCCCGTCAGCAGGAGGGACTTCCTGCGCAGCGCCTGCATGCTGCTCATGTTGAACACCTGGATGTGGAGAAAGCCTTCAGACATCATCTCTGCACGTTGTTGTGGAAGAAAATCAACCTAAACCTTCCATGAAACTAGAAAACCAGAATGCATGTTTTTTAGGGCAGTACCTCCAAACTGGCCTGCAGGGGGCAGACCAGCAGGATGGGCTGGTTGGACAGTCTGAAGCCGCTCACTCCGGGCTGCAGCTGCAACACTGAAAACAGAAGAAGGGTCTAACACACGAAGATGGATCCTGGTGTAATATCCAATGAGAGCACAAGATGGCAGCGTGCAGCAAGAAAGCAGCTGAGAGGATCTTCTTTACCGTTATTCATCTGGAAACGAGTTTTCAGGTCGTGTCCCCACCATCCCACCAGCCTGAAGAGTTAAAGAGAGGGGTTAAAGGATCATCAGGAAACACTTGGAGTTTATTCTCTCATCATTTCTTGGAGTGTTCCTTACGCTGGTTTGATGGTGTCTTTATGTTTCTCGTGGACAAATGCTCCAGCCAGACCACCAGCACCTGAGTTTATATACTGCAAACATAAAGAGACAGAAAGTCATCTCACAGCACTTTCCTCAACTCAGTTCTGTTTCCTGTCAGCTGACCTTGTAGGTGCACCAGCAGGCGAAGTCCACGCCCCAGTCGTGCAGCTTCAGCTCCGCGTTTCCTGCAGCGTGGGCGCAGTCGAAGCCGACGAAGCATCCCTGACAGACGCGCAGAGAAAGGATTAATGCTTCTCTGAATTATTAGGATGAACATTTATTTCACTGTTACACAAATCTAACACTTGGACACTTGTGAGCATCTCCTCTTTACCTTCCTCTGGCCGGCCTCAGTTATGGCGGCCATGTTGAACAGCTGACCGGTGTAATACTGAACGCCGCTGAACATCACCACGGCGATGGAGTCTCCCTCCTTCTCGATCACCTCCAGGATGTCCTCCGTCCTCAGAGTGTCCTCCCCCTGACCAGACAGGAAGCAGAATCAGTGCTCATGTTGTGTCTCCAGGTTACCTCTGATATTTAAGATTTACCTCCAATACATTTAATTATCACTGGAATCAAGATTTGGAGCTTTTCAGATAAAACTCTGTGAGAGTGTGATACTTTCCCAGCTGAGGATGAGTTCTGGGTAAACATGTGGGGCGTACCGGTCTGGGTGAGAGCATCAGCATGCTCTGATGAGGGTCGAATCCTCTCAGGATGATCTGAGACTCTATAGCGTACTGAGGACACAAGAGACAGATTCAGCTTCCTAACAACGACACCGTAGAGTTGATTTATGCCACAGACGAGTCAGACTGAGATTTAAATCTTTTAAAGGCCACACAAGACCTGACATTTACAAAACTACAACAGATTTCTCACGACGTGCAAATAAACGTCATGAAAACCACAAAAAAGCTTTGAAACACAAGAAAACATGAATCTCAATCATGATGATCTGGTTTCTCATGTGAAGCTCGCTGCATTTTAAATAACTCCAGAATAAATCATCTTAAAGCTGTGGATCTCAATCTGAGGATAAATAAATCAGTAAAATAAAAGGAACAGGACAAACTGCAGCCTTAGCTAACCAGTGAACAAACCACAACCAGTGGATGGACTCACATGATCTGAAGGAAAGGCCTTGTGCTCCAGGAGGATTTTGTGTCGAGCTGCAGTTGGTTTATAGAAAGAAAGCTGCAGGATAAAGACATGAAATGATCCTTAGACTTCTTCTTCATCTGCTCCTCTTTGTTATTCCAGGTGTCGTGTCTTTTTATTTACTTACCAGCAGAAGGTGTAAATTAACCGTCAGTCCGTTCATCAGCGCCACCTCCTCAGTTTTAGCTCCTGAGAAACAAAATAAAAATCCTTCAAACAGTCTGGAGCTGGGTTTTAAACACAATTAATAATTCCAGAAACACTGGGAATAAAAACTCATGTAGGGCTCAGACTGATCAGAACATTAACATCAGTTCTTGTCTCTGTCTTATTACATATACCAGGCCTCCATGTGAACTCTGGACTCTAGAAAACAGACCTGGACAGAAGAGTGCAGTGACCTGAACACAGAAAGATGATGAGGAACGTTGCAAAACCAGTGCTGAAGAACGGACCTCTGGGTTCAAGCGTTTAACTCTCAGCTACGACCAGGACGAGTGAGATTAAAGTGACTTAATATCACTGATGAACGTCAAACAGGTTCTGCAGCAGGACAACAAGGAGCCGTCCAGAAAAAATATCTGCAACAGCTGTTCTGATCTCAGCATCGTGGAGCCAGTCACTGAACGTACATGCAAGGTGACGTTAGACCAGTTTAGTCCAGAATCAGGCCCAAACCAGTCCAAAAACCCCAAAAACCAAGTCTAAAATTCAGAACCAAAACCAAATAAAGCTCAGCTCAGAACCAGACTAATATCAAGACTAAAAGTCAAAATAATCTAAAACTAAATTCAAAACCACCTCCAAAGAAATGTCAAACCAAAGATTATGATCTGGATTTTATAATTAAAATATTGACACATGTACAGATTTAAAATTGGACGTTAAACAGGCCTTAAATAATATCTTAACACCTTTTTATATCAACAAATGGAGCAGTAAACAAAGACATGTTCCCGTCACAAATCTCGCGAGATCTCCAGATAATTTGGAGAAACAAAACACCTGGCGTCTAATTATTCATTTTAGCATCTGCAACGAGTTGATCAGCGTTAATTTAATGCAATTTTATCGCCACTTTACAATAACAATGACAAACTGTGAAAACTAGTGAGCTAACACCTGACGATACACCTTGCAGGAGGCAGAGCGTTAGATCTTCACAAGAATCAAAGTAAAACTCATCGCCAACAATCAGTTACTTATGTCAAGTTTTAAATGGGTGAGTTTACTTACATTTCCTGTCGTCTTGCAACGTTTTATTTGTGTTTTAATCCTAATTCTCCGACGCTGTTTCCACAAACGTTGATGTGATTAATGGTGCGTTCAAAGCCCGCTACGTTCACTTGTGTTTCCGCTTGTAAAAAGGCTGAGAAGGTTCTCAGTCTTCCAGGTCAGGGTATATCCAGTAAATAAAGTTAAAAACAAAGTCAGCTGGACTTGTTTGAGTTGTCAAGGAGACGTTTCATCCGAGTCTTCAGGTGTAAGTAACAGGTGGCAGGTTTCGGAGTTTAATTGGAACACCTGTGGGTGGTGCTCACCTGGAAACCACGTGACTAGAATCTGTTACGCTTAAGCATAAAGGAGGTGGACACCAATTATCAGCCACTTAAAGTCTTAACACCTGTCCCCTAAAAGATGTTCCAAATAAACATCTAAACTCCTCTCCACATTTAGAAGAACTAGTTGGATGAAATATCTTCAGGTTGCCTTTGTTTTGGTCGTGTTCTTTAGTCATTCAGTTTTCAGATTTCACAGTTGTGCTCAAATAAAACCAGCGCCGGACTCAGATCTCAGCGTTTCTTACCAACAATTCTAGCCATCATTTCCTCAATGTCGTTTTCAGCCCACGCCCAAGGTCGTGAGCCCTCCATGTGGCCGTGGACCCCCCTGTAAAAGACTGCTTTAGAACAATGCCATTGTTTGAAGAAGTAGTTCATTAACTAACAGGTGTTAGTTTATAGCATACATTTTGGCCCACTTCTCCAGCTCCTCTTCCAGGTATTTCCGGGCCATTTTGGGCTGAAGCCCACAAGAGTTCCCGGCGAGGTAGACGCAGTCCTTGGTGCCATCACCCAGCGAGAGGTCAGCTACGGATACGTGCAAAAGAAAAAAGACACCTGAATCATTTTGACATCATTAAACAACCTCAAATGCTCCTCCATCTTAAATCTAACTTGACTCACAAGGAGGCAAATCTGCAATTTTAGGCACCAGGAATTTCTCCCGGAGATGTCGCAGTTTGTCGTGTTCGTCGAAGTACGCGGCAACTTCTGCAGAGGTCGGGCTGCAGCCCAGCGACGCCGACACTCGCTCCACGGTTTCTCTGGGATTTGAGGCGTCAAACTCATCCATTATGATGTGCAGCAGATCTGCAGAGAGGGGGGACGGCGGTTGCAAAGATAATTCTTCTTAAAATATCACTGTTTTCTTTCATGGCTTTAACCTTCAGCTCCCTCTTGCTGTGAAAACGTTTATTTTACTGCTTGATTTTTAAATGCGGAACTTTATCCAGAGGTCAAAAGATCACATGTTGAATTTGTTTAACTTCTGTTCAACCCTGGTTTTAGTTTGACCCATGTAAACAGTTTTATCTCACACTTAAACAATCGATTAAATGCCAGTTCATAAAGTGGAAGTTGTACTCACTGTGGTTTTTGCAGATGAGCTTCCTCTCGACTAGCAGCCGTCACACCGAGTGAATCCTCTGCTCTGGAAATGCTCTTTAACCCCTCTGCGAGCGCTGTCAGGTTAATGATTGTTCTGGAGAGATACAGACGGTGCCTCTTTATTAACGCTTCCTGGATCAGACTAATCCCTGCAGTCAAATGTCCTTCTGTGTACACAGAACAGGGATTAGTTCCCCATTTTTATGTGGTTTCACTTTTGTGTAAATTCAAACGTAGAGTGAGAAGTTTTGCAAGGCTGGAAAAACACGTTAGACCATTAAATGTAGCTGATATTCATGTTAGTTTTTGTTTAACTACTTCTAAATAAAGAAATAGTATGTTACTGTCTTATTTCTTCTCTCAAAAGTCACAGAGAGCTGCATAAATCTGTAAATGCGTGCAAGTATAAATGCCCTCCATGACTCAGTGTTCCCACTGGATGGCAGCAAAGTATAGTAAATAAAAAACAACAGACATTTAACTCCAGATGATTTTATTCCATACACAAGTATAATATTTCAGTCTTCACCGTGGAGAAGGGCTTCAGAGTGGCCCAGACCACCTGGAAGCCCAGCGTCTGGCTCCATGATGGCGGGACGAAGGAGCATCGAAGGTGGATGCTGTGCCCAGCAAGTCCTGGGGTCATCCATTACCAGACGGGATGGCAAGGACGGGACGGCAGCTGAAATCAGAGAGAGGATCATGTTTTTGATTTTTACAGTAAAATACAACTTGTGCATCTTGTTTTGTATGCAGTAAATTATAATTGTTAAAACATTTGATGCAGTAAAAAAGATTTTTGTTGGTTTTTGACTGGTTTGGTGCAGATTCTAGACTGGGCCAGTTGTAGACTTTGTATTGGACTTGTGTTTCACAACTAGTGGTCCTCTATTGACCCATTTATGTCCTGAAACTCCTAAATCAACCGAGAAACTTTTAGGGACAAGTGTTAAGACTTTAAGTGGCTGATAATTAGCGTCCACCTCCTTTGTGCTGAAGTGTGTTGTCAGGTATAGACTCTAGTCACGTGGGTTCCAGGTGAGCACCACCCACAGGTGTTCCAATTAAACTCCTAAACCTGCCACCTGTTACTTACACCTGAAGGCTCGGATGAAAAGTCTCCTAGACAACTCAAACAAGTCCAGCTGACTTTGTTTTTAACTGTATTTACTGGATATACCCTGACCTGGAAGACTTTTTACAAGCGGAAACACAAGTGAACGTAGCGGGCCTTTGATGACATCAACGTTTGTGGAAACAGCGTCGGAGAATTAGGATTAAAACACAAATAAAACGTTGCAAGACGACAGGAAATGTAAGTAAACTCATCTTTTTACAAGTTGACATAAGTAGCTGATTGTTGACAATGAGTTTTACTTTGAACCTTGTAAAGTTGTAACGCTCTGCCCCCTGCAATGTGTATCGGTGTATCGTTATCAAAGCTAATGCTAACGTTAGCTACGTGAACCGTTATGTTGTGTTAGCTCACTGAGATTCACAGTTTATCACTGTTATTGTAACGTTGGAGTTAAATTGCTTTAAAATAACTTTATCAACATTTTAAAGATGTTAAAATTATCTAATTAGACGCCAGGTGTTTTGTTTCCCAAATTAGCTGGAGATCTCGCGAGATTTGTAACGGGAACATACTGAGTGACAGGCTCTTTGTTTACTGCTTCACTTGTTGATGTAAAAGGGTGTTAAGATATTATTTAAAACCTGTTAAATGTTTTTTTTTTTTTTTTTAAATTATAAAATCCAGATCATAATCTTTAGTTTGATATTTCTTTAGTTTTGAACTTTTGCTTTAGATTATTTTAACTTTTGGTTTTGGGCTTGTGTTTCAGATGGTGTGGGACTAGTTCTACCCTTGGTATTTGTCCTGGTTTTAGACTGGTTTTTGGTTGGCTTTTAAACTGATTTCAGTTTTAGATGTGAAGTCTGAACTAGTTTTGGGCTTGGTTTTTATCTTTCGGTTGGCTGTATACATCAAGTTGTTGTCTTTTTTGGACCAGCTGTGGACTAGTTTTAGTCTGGTTCTGAGCTGAGCTTTAGTTGGTTTTGGTCCTGAATTTTAGCCTTGGTTTTTTGGATTTTTTTCGACATACTATACTATGACGTTTTTTTGACATATTATACTAAGACATTTTGTACGATTTTTTTCGACATATTGTACTATGAGGTTTTTTCGACATATTATAGTATGACGTTTTTTTGGACGTACTATTCTATGACATTTATGATTTTTCTCGACATACTATACTATGACGTTTTTTTATGATTTTGTTCGACATACTATACTTTTATATTTTAATTATAAAATCCAGATCATAATCTTTAGTTTGATATTTCTTTAGTTTTGAACTTTTGCTTTAGATTATTTTAACTTTTGGTTTTGGGCTTGTGTTTCAGATGGTGTGGGACTAGTTCTACCCTTGGTATTTGTCCTGGTTTTAGACTGGTTTTTGGTTGGCTTTTAAACTGATTTCAGGCTGGTTTTAGATGTGAAGTCTGAACTAGTTTTGGGCTTGGTTTTTATCTTTCGGTTGGCTGTATACATCAAGTTTTTCTCTTTTTTGGACCAGCTGTGGACTAGTCTGGTTCTGAGCTGAGCTTTAGTTGGTTTTGGTCCTGAATTTTAGCCTTGGTTTTTGGACTGGTTTGGGTCTGATTCTGGACTAAACTGGTCTAACGTCACCTTGCATGTACGTTCAGTGACTGGCTCCACGATGCTGAGGTCAGAACAGCTGTTGCAGATATTTTTTCTGGACGGCTCCTTGTTGTCCTGCTGCAGAACCTGTTTGACGTTCATCAGTGATATTAAGTCACTTTAATCTCACTCGTCCTGGTCGTAGCTGAGAGTTAAACGCTTGAATCCAGAGGTCCGTTCTTCAGCACTGGTTTTGCAACGTTCCTCATCATCTTTCTGTGTTCAGGTCACTGCACTCTTCTGTCCAGGTCTGTTTTCTAGAGTCCAGAGTTCACATGGAGGCCTGGTATATGTAATAAGACAGAGACAAGAACTGATGTTAATGTTCTGATCAGTCTGAGCCCTACATGAGTTTTTATTCCCAGTGTTTCAGGAATTATTAATTGTGTTTAAAACCCAGCTCCAGACTGTTTGAAGGATTTTTATTTTGTTTCTCAGGAGCTAAAACTGAGGAGGTGGCGCTGATGAACGGACTGACGGTTAATTTACACCTTCTGCTGGTAAGTAAATAAAAAGACACGACACCTGGAATAACAAAAAGGAGCAGATGAAGAAGAAGTCTAAGGATCATTTCATGTCTTTATCCTGCAGCTTTCTTTCTATAAACCAACTGCAGCTCGACACAAAATCCTCCTGGAGCACAAGGCCTTTCCTTCAGATCATGTGAGTCCATCCACTGGTTGTGGTTTGTTCACTGGTTAGCTAAGGCTGCAGTTTGTCCTCTTCCTTTTATTTTACTGATTTATTTATCCTCAGATTGAGATCCACAGCTTTAAGATGATTTATTCTGGAGTTATTTAAAATGCAGCGAGCTTCACATGAGAAACCAGATCATCATGATTGAGATTCATGTTTTCTTGTGTTTCAAAGCTTTTTTGTGGTTTTCATGACGTTTATTTGCACGTCGTGAGAAATCTGTTGTAGTTTTGTAAATGTCAGGTCTTGTGTGGCCTTTAAAAGATTTAAATCTCAGTCTGACTCGTCTGTGGCATAAATCAACTCTTCGGTGTCGTTGTTATGAAGCTGAATCTGTCTCTTGTGTCCTCAGTACGCTATAGAGTCTCAGATCGTCCTGAGAGGATTCGACCCTCATCAGAGCATGCTGATGCTCTCACCCAGACCGGTACGCCCCACATGTTTACCCAGAACTCAGTCCTCAGCTGGGAAAGTATCACACTCTCACAGAGTTTTATCTGAAAAGCTCCAAATCTTGATTCCAGTGATAATTAAATGTATTGGAGGTAAATCTTAAATATCAGAGGTAACCTGGAGACACAACATGAGCACTGATTCTGCTTCCTGTCTGGTCAGGGGGAGGACACTCTGAGGACGGAGGACATCCTGGAGGTGATCGAGAAGGAGGGAGACTCCATCGCCGTGGTGATGTTCAGCGGCGTTCAGTATTACACCGGTCAGCTGTTCAACATGGCCGCCATAACTGAGGCCGGCCAGAGGAAGGTAAAGAGGAGATGCTCACAAGTGTCCAAGTGTTAGATTTCTGTAACAATAAAATAAATGTTCATCCTGATAATTCAGAGAAGCTTTAATCCTTTCTCTGCGCGTCTGTCAGGGATGCTTCGTCGGCTTCGACTGCGCCCACGCTGTAGGAAATGCGGAGCTGAAGCTGCACGACTGGGGCGTGGACTTCGCCTGCTGGTGCACCTACAAGGTCAGCTGACAGGAAACAGAACTGAGTTGAGGAAAGTGCTGTGAGATGACTTTCTGTCTCTTTATGTTTGCAGTATATAAACTCAGGTGCTGGTGGTCTGGCTGGAGCATTTGTCCACGAGAAACATAAAGACACCATCAAACCAGCGTAAGGAACACTCCAAGAAATGATGAGAGAATAAACTCCAAGTGTTTCCTGATGATCCTTTAACCCCTCTCTTTAACTCTTCAGGCTGGTGGGATGGTGGGGACACGACCTGAAAACTCGTTTCCAGATGAATAACGGTAAAGAAGATCCTCTCAGCTGCTTTCTTGCTGCACGCTGCCATCTTGTGCTCTCATTGGATATTACACCAGGATCCATCTTCATGTTTCTGACCCTTTTTCTGTTTTCAGTGTTGCAGCTGCAGCCCGGAGTGAGCGGCTTCAGACTGTCCAACCAGCCCATCCTGCTGGTCTGCCCCCTGCAGGCCAGTTTGGAGGTACTGCCCTACAAACATGCATTCTGGTTTTCTAGTTTCATGGAAGGTTTAGGTTGATTTTCTTCCACAACAACGTGCAGAGATGATGTCTGAAGGCTTTCTCCACATCCAGGTGTTCAACATGAGCAGCATGCAGGCGCTGCGCAGGAAGTCCCTCCTGCTGACGGGGTATCTGGAGTATCTGATCCAGCAGCACTACACCGAGGACCCGGCTCAGCCTCACAAACCTCACGTCCGCGTCATCACGCCCTCGGACCCTCAGCAGAGAGGCTGCCAGCTGTCGCTCTCCTTCTCCGTCCCCATCAGAAGTGTCCATCAGGAGCTGGAGAAGAGGGGTGTCGCTGTGAGTAGCTGATAAACGACTGCATCTTTTTATAAACTGACTCTTCGTGACTGTGATTTTCTTTTTCCTGCTGCTCAGTGCGACATGAGGGAACCCAGCGTGCTGAGAGTCGCTCCGGTGCCGCTCTACAACTCCTTCAGCGACGTCCACCGCTTCATCGAAACTCTAGGAGCAGCTCTCGCCGCCAGCGACCAGCTACGAGTCGGGAAGTAGCGTCTGACTGCAGCCAAGTCCTGCAGGTACACTGAAGTAGAGGCTTCACCTCAGACGCTTTAATAATCAACTTAGAGACGGTTTAAATAACCAACGTTACATTTTAACTGTTTAATTTACACAAATTGATTATTTTCTAATTGGCTTTACACTACGTCATTTTTAACTTTAAAACAATATTTGTAGATAATGTCTAGCAGTAAATTCAAAAGCAGCTCACAGCGTGGGGTTTTCTAAGTGACATGATTTTTAGGGTGAAATCTGATGAATCCTCCCCCTCCTCTCCTCTTCACCCGCCTCTACATTACACACATGAGTTAGCCGACAGTCCTCCCCTCACCAATTAACACCTACTTTATTACCAGGCTGACTTCCCCCTAATGCTCCTGCAGGTGTTTATGCTCTATTACCTTGACGGATGCCTGTTCCACCATTAGACACAACTGGCATATCAATATGCAGAAACCTAAATGGATTAGCCTTCTTTAAAACTAATGAGCACTCAGATGCCCAGCTGGGGGATGGACCACAATTAGCATTTGTCATTTATTTTATTATTTTTTTCATTTTAGGGGTAGATGTGAGAATAAATAATTGAAGAGAGGCGGCTATTGTCTTTCCTGAGGCTTCTTTCTTGAGCTTAAAGTGACTGTGCTGTAAAATGAAATACAAAGAATAATATGCAGATTTAATGTTGTAATGATGGCCATGGGCTCGCTGGTCTAGGAGGCTAGAAACCGCTACTGTTAGCTGGGAGGCTAAGAAGAACTATATATTTGTTTCACATATATATCTATGCAAAACATACCTCAAATGTACATAACAGTATTGAACTGTATGCACATATATGTAGCGCTGTCCAGATATTTTCCAAAAACCTGCAGCCATCAAATGTAAACTCATGTAAAAGTTGTTGTAATGTTTTCTCATTGCATATATTTGCGTACACATGTATGATGAACAAATATTTTAACTGTATGGAGAAAAAAAATAGATTTTATTTGTGCAAATGTGACCAATTGTAAATCCAAATAAAGACGCTATTACTTTTCTTCGATTCTGTTTTTTGTTTTATTTTCTCTGCTTCTAAGGAGAAGTTGCAGAAATGTTAGTTGATACTTCCAGATAGAACTGGAGGAAGTTTGGAAGTATTCTTCTGTTCATGGTCCGTTTGTAAGACCACGGTATATCCACATACTCTTTGTTCCTCGTGACACGGTGTATTTTCTGAAGAGCACCAGTCATTCTTGCAGCAAAACACCCCCCAGAACATGACGCTGCCCCTCCACCCCGTGCTTCACAGTTGGGATGCTCTAATATTCAGGTGATCAGAACTTTAAATACGTAAGAGTCATTTGACACATGAAAGCAGCTTCTCCTCCCTCTTTCTGTTCCAGGTGGGTCCACCTCCTAAATCTGGAGACGCTGGTGGGATTCTGCTGGTCGTTCCTAACGTGATGGGCCTCGTGTCTGTCTGAGGCACCTTACTAAGAAACTGGATCCTCACAGGGAAGGAGGTGATCAGAGGGTGAGTCCCACATTTTTTATGATTTTTTTTCGACATACTGTACTATGACATTTTTTTTTAGATTTTTGTTGACATACTATACTATGACATTTTTTTTAGATTTTTGTTGACATACTATGCTATGACATTTTTTAGGATTTTTTCCGACATACTATTAGCCTGGGTGTTCCCATACTGCTTTGCGCGCGATTTCATTCTCGCTGCAAAAGCAGTCTGGAAACCATCGCCCATATTTTCTCCTGAGATAGGGAACCAATCACAGAACGGGGGGGGCAGCAAGACGATGACGACGTCTATGCGCGACACCGAAGCTTGTAGTGTGTTAATTCAACATGGCAGCGGACCTAACGTTACCGTTCGATGCAGCCTTAGACAGTGTTTTAAGTAGCTTAGAACGCAAGTTTATTTTTAAAAAAGAGCAACGTTTGGCGTTGAAAGACTTCTTTGCCAAGAAGGATGTGTTTGCTCTGCTACCAACAGGCTTTGGCTATGAATCGCGCGCAAGGCAGCATGGGAATTACCAGGCGCATTTGATAGACATTCGTAGCGCCCAATAAACGGCTCTAGGCATTTGTAAAACCACGCCTCAAATACGAGAAAATAAACACGTAGTTTCCAGACCAGCATCTCATTGAGATGTGCAGTCGCGTCAGCCAGGCTAACATACTATACTATTCTATGACATTTTTTAGGATTTTTCTCGACATACTATACTGTGACGTTTTATTCGACATACTATACTGTGACATTTTTTAAGATTTTTTCCAACATACCATAAAATGACGTTAGGATTTTTCTCGACATACTATACTATGAGGTTTTATTTGACATACTATACTATGACATTTTTTAAGATTTTTTCTCGACATGTTATACTATGATGTTTTATTCGACAGAATATAGTATGACATTTTTTATGATTTTTCGACATACTATACTATGACATTTTTTTAGGATTTTTCTCAACATGCTATACTATGACGTTTTAAGATATATATGTGTGTGTGTGTGTGTGTGTGTATGTTTATATATATATATGTGTCTCTTAAAACACTTCGCCTCTTGCCCCCCCCCCCGAGCTATTTCTCCATGTGTTCCCAGTCTTTCTTTGAGCCTTTCAGTCTTTAGTTTGAGTGTTGGACTTCAGAAGTCACTGACTGTCAAAAGGTTTGAACCCATGTCTTAAGACTCTCCAAACACTCTTCTAACAGCCTGAGCTATTCACCCACATGCTTCCTCTCTTTCTTAAAGCCTTTCTGTCTTGACTGACTTTGTTTTTTTGTTGTTGTTTGTGGAACTGGATTCAGCATGGTGTGTGAATCATTGGAAGGCTGCTATAGTTGCAGATGACCACTGGATGTCACTGGTAGTGTCTGTCTTTGAGGCTTTGAAGCTTTGAATTTTTTTTTGAGGAAGAAGCCCCAAAAGCTTCCTCCACCTAACTCCAAGCCTCTAAGCCAGAGCTCATACAACACTTACCTAACATACCTATTTTTACATCTTTTCAGTCTGTCATCTTGGTATTAATATTCACAATGGATTTATACATCCAGAGCTTTAACCCAAACCTTCATAATCTCTGAGGAAAGGCTTCACATCATGAGCCACAGCTCCAGAGCCACTGAGAAGAGAGGACCTAAGAACAAGGAGTTACTAGGATACCTATATATGTAGTTACTGGCGGTGACCACTGGAGGGCAGTGATCGCGGTAGTTTCTAACCACTTCCTGTCCTCTGTGTTGATTACATCGATCAGGATCAGGTGTGACTCTAATGTATCTGAGCTTCATCACTCCTCCTCCTCCTCCTGTTCCTCTGGATGTTTCAGTCTCATCGTCGTGGCTTCTTCTCTCCTGCTGAAGGTAAAAACGTTCCTCTCATTCTTCTCCTTTACTCTGGTGTCGGTTTGTTTGCAGTGTTTGTGTTGATGAACAGGCTGCGTTCACCTGCGCAGGTGAGTCTGTTTTCAGAGCAGCGAGCGTCCTCCCGCCTCTGACTGTTGAATTGACTCGTTAAAGAGTAAAAGCAGACTCTGCAGACTGACCTGCTGCTTCCTCTCAGTCTCAGTGTTCACCACTAAGTCACTGAACTGACTGACAGTTGGTCAACTCACTGTAGAAACATTAAACCAACACACGGACAGAGGCAACGTGTTGCTGCCATTGACTGCTGCTCTGCTGTCTCCACTTCCTGCTAAATCCGCTGCATTCAGGACAAATCGGACATTTCAGACACGTTGGTGAAATCCACCTGCATTTAGAAAAATAATAAACTGACAAAATAAATGTCGATTTAAAGCAGATTTTCTGTATTTTATCAACAATAAAACTGATAAGTAAAGTATCTGATGTACAAAGTTGTTGATCTGATCACTGCAGAAACAAATGTCCTGACAGTTCAGTCTATTACTGATCATCTCAAAATTATAGAGACACGGGGCGATTATTTAAGATGAGATGAACCTTTATTTAAAAGTGATGCAGCAGAAATATAAAATAATAAAAATCAAACACCTGTCTGCATACAGTCATGTCAGAGTTAAATCTGACAGGAACTTGAACATCAAGTTAGTATCTGTCTGTAAATAAGAAGAATAATGTAGATGGAGTGTTTAAATCAATACTTGGTCTGTAAATTAAAATGTTGAGGCTCCGTCTGTAAAAGCAGCTCTAATTAGATAAACGGCGTCTCTAATATTTTGAACTTTCCATCACATATGTTAACTCTTCAACAGGAACAAATGATCAACGTCTGAGGCGGGAACTCCTGGTTGACTCCACATGGAACGTCCTCCTCTTGTTTGTTTGTAGCTGTTCATGTCATTTAGACTGAGTTCAGTCACTTTTCAGATTAATTCGAATTTTGTGGACGTTGATGAATCCTCTAAATGTTTCTGTGTCTCTGTGTCCTCTTCCTCCTTCAGTAAATCCAGGATGTGTCGTCGTCTTTTCGTTTCGATGAGTTTCCAGATGAAAACTGAAGATGAGTCGTCGTCTGACTTCGTCACCTTCTCATACTGTACCTTTCCTCAGAGCTCGTCTCATCATGAGCTTCACAGAGAAACCTTCTGACATCAGGTCAGCACAGTCTCCGCAGAAACGGTAGAGAAACTAAGATAGACAGATGGATAGGTTTTATTTGTTGCATGCACAGTTATACATAGTACAATGCACAGTGAAATATATTCTTGTACCTGCAGCCAGTAGTAAAAAAACGACTACTGTGAAACGGTAGTAATTGTAAATAAGAGTCACTTTCATTGGACAGATTTATTTTTATTAAATGATAAAATGTACTTCCACAGTGAGGCCTAAGAGGAAAGTGTATTAAAATGTGATTTAATGTTTGTGGAGAAAATAAAAGCTTCTCTGTCAAACAAAGAATGACTGATTTATTTTTTTATCTGGATTGTTCATAATATTTTGTCCCTGTTGTAAAAGTGATTTCAGCAGCAGCCAGGTTTTGTGGTGAAACATCAGTCTGAGGCTTTAAAAGGACGTTTGTCTGTCGTTGACCGTGTCACTCAGGTGTGGTGAAGTTTTGGAGGTTGTGTGTTCATCTCCAGGTCAGACAGTCCTCCTCACCACCTGAGTTATTTCAGAGAAAGAATCATAGTAGGGTGGGTGGGTGGCATAGCTCAGTGGGTAAAGCAAGCTGTCCACGAACCATAAGATCAGGAGTTCAATCCCCAGAGTGTCAAGCTCAAAGTATCAGTTGCGAAGACAGGTGAGAGGTGGGGTTTGAGAGGCTTCGCTTCGCTTCGCCTCTCAAACCCCACCTCTCAACTCTCTCTCAAAGACTCCCTCCCAACCACAGGTGAGAGGGGGGAGGTGGGTTTGTGAGAGGCGGAGCGAAGCGAAGCCTCTCACAAACCCACCTCCCCCCTCTCATCGATCTTAAAAACCGGCGTGGTTTGTGAGAGGCAAAGCCTCTCACAAACCACGCATTACCTTTTGTTAAATTCTCTAACGGTTTAACTCTCTAACAGCTAAGTGTTTTAGCTTTACTTTTACCTTTTGTTCAACTCTCTAACAGTCAGAGCTGTAGAGTTCATGTTTTAAAAAGCAGCATTCACTCAATATTATCAATGACCAGAAACACATCCAGCTGTTTTTTCTGACTTTTATTAAAACATTCCATTTAGTCACAAACACACATGACATGATTGGCAGAGCTGCCCTCAGAGCGTCACGTCTAGGTTCTTCTCTGCGGCGCTGTCCTGAAGGCTGCAGTAGATGGCGCTCGTCCATCAGCGTGTTCCCCCACCTGCTACAAACATACATCAGTTTACTGTTCTTGATTTCAGATCATTTACAACAGGTGATTAAATAAAAATGCATACTTTTCCACCAGACAGAAAGAAGACAACAAAAAGCTGAACTTACCGTGAAGAACTGGATGCTCCTGATGCTGTTGAACAGTTTCTCAAGTTGGAGGAGACCAACACATGATGCCCAGCACGCTGGCAGCAACCAGGAGAATCCCACAGACCCACCTGAAACAGAAGGAGGAGGATGTGTTGATGTCTCATGTCTCACGTGATAAACATATTAAACTTTAGCTCATGTTGATGCTGAAAGTTAGTGTTCAGTTTCTTCATATCATATTAGATCTACTCTTCCAACTGTCACGACCTGGCTCAGAGGAAGGACAAAATGTGGAGACCACACACGTTTCTTTCAAAGTAAAACTCAAACAGTACTGCACAAAAGCGAGAACAATCAAACCCTTGTGTTCCTTCAAACCACAACCCAGAAAGGAGAGAGAGAGAGAGATTGAGACTGCCTGCCCCAGTGTATATATAGGTGGGCGGTAACAGGTGTCAGCAATAAGGGAAAATAAGCCCCTCCCCAGATCCTAGTAGCCATCTTTAACAGACAACAGGCCTTGAGGCCCACAGGGTGTCACACAACAGATCTTCCAATAAAGAAGAGACATCCTCTCATTAAAGGACAAATGTAGATGATAATTTGATCATTAGTCAGTGGATAAAGAGACACTAATGACTCCTCAGTCATATTCTCGTCAGCAGTGCAACTAAAGTTGAGGAAACCATTTCACATCATCCTGAAACATGACTGTATCTGACGACAGCAGCCAACACACCTGCAGTTAGACGCTGGCTGTGTTTCATCCTCCAGATCAGACACATGTCCTGGGCTTGGGTCACTTTCCAGCGTCCTGGTCAGTCACCGCTTGGCTCAGAGTCCCAGAAGAAGCAGAGGGATCATCTGTTGGTTTGGTGAACACCACGGAGCACTTCTAAGACCTGTCTCTCCATGAGTCCATGCTGAAGTTAATCTGGAACAGAGATGAGGACATGCACAAGGGTCAAATGAAATCAAAATGTTTTTATTCATTTAGTGTGAACTGTATGAATCCTGAATCCCTGCAGGATTTACCGTGAAGTCTCTGACCTCTCCGTCTTCTCTGAGCAGGATTTCAGGAGTAACAACAGGGCTTGGTCCTGGTGGAGACTCACTGCATCACTGACTGTTTTCCTGAACATCATTTATTAAACATATTTATAAATTTAAGTCTTGGCTTGGTACTGTATGGACATGTTAACATTTATTCAACTTCGTTCAAAATATAAAATAACAGTAAACTATTACGATTGATATTGAATCGATGTTCAAACCAGTTTAATTTCAGAAGCAGGTGCAAAGATGCAGAATATTTCTTCTTAACTTTAGCAAAACAACACAAGCTACTCCTCTATTAGCTTCGATGCTAACAGGTAAACACGAACAGGTAGTTAGACATTACTGTACCTGGACATAACTCTGTCTTCATGTCTATTTTAATTAGTTATTTTTTTTAATTTCCTCTTCATACAGTCTCAAGATATTGTATCTTAAGACAAACAACACGTTAGCTTGAGACCAAAGTTACGTTAATCAGGTTAATTAACCGACACCTGTTCACTACTTCCGGTTATTGCTTAGATCCAAAATCTAAATAATAATAAACTCCTCAGGTGTACTCTAAAAAAGTACTCGTCTTTGTTATTTAAGTCCTAATTTTAATAATTATTAGTGATTTTGTACTGTCAGGTAAACGATTGTTTTATTCATCAACGTAATCCTTTATATACAATAAAGTCAGTGAGTTGCTTCCGGTTCATTTTATTTTATTTTATTTTAAAAATGTTTGTTCTTTTTGTCTCTTCGATTGAATTACACGAAAGCATTGCAGTTAAATGTAAACATCTCCTCCAGGTGCATAAAATAATTAAATAAATATATTATTTTTAAGTCTTAGCTACAGTAAACGTTAACATTTGTTCAACTTCGTTAAAAATATAAAATAACAATATTACGATTAATACTGGTATTTCAGATGAAGCAGGTGCAAAGCTACAGAATATTTCTTCTCAGCTTCAGCAAAACAACACAAGCTACACCGCTATTAGCTTCAAAGCTAACAGGTAAACACGAACAGGTAGTCAGGGCAGGTAGCTGACAACTTTAACACGGGATATTACTGTACCTGGACATAACTCTCGATGTCTTCGTGTCTGTTTTTTATTTCCTCTTCATAGAGTCACAAAATGTTTTATCTTAAGACAAACAACACCTCGAGACCGAAGTTACGTTAATCAGGCTAATTAACGGACACCTGGTCACTACTTCCGGTTAGTGCCAGTATCCAAAAACTAAATAAAGTTAAATAAACTAACTGCCCAAGTTTTTTAAAAAGTACCTGTCTTTGTTATTCAAATCCTAAATTATAATAATTATTAGTGATTTTGGACTGTCAGGTAAACTAATGTTTTATCAACGTAATCCTTACAATAAAGTCTGAGTTGTTTCCGGTTTACATTCTATTTTATTTATTTTATTTAAAAAAGTGTTGTTTTTCTCTCTTCGATTGAGTTTTAAGAAACTGACATTAATTTTTTTTTTTTTTTACAACGTATACCATGATATTTTTATTAAATATAAATTAATTCAATTGTGTGATCTTCAACTGCTTTCAAAATATAACAGCATTACTATTAATATTGACAATTCAGATGAAGCAGGTGCAAAGCTACAGAATATTTCTTCTCAACTTTAGCAAAACAACACAAGCTACACCGCTATTAGCTTCGAAGCTAACAGGTAAACACGAACAGGTAGTCAGGGCAGGTAGCTGCTGTAACACGGAATATTACTGTACCTGGACATAACTCTCGATGTCTTCGTGTCTATTGTTTCATGTATTTCCTCTTCATAGAGTCGCAAGTTATTTTATTTTAAAACAAACCAAATCTTAGCTCGAGATTGAAGTTACGTTGCATGCTCAACGCTCATCAGGTTAATTAACCGACACCTGTTTAGCACTTCCGGTTAATACTAATATCCAAAAACTAAATAAAGTTTAATAAACGCCTCAAGTATTTCAAAAGTACTCGACTTTGTCATAATAATTAACATTATTAGTGATTTTGTACTGCCAGGTAAACTAATGTTTTAGAAAAATTCCCAATAAACGGACCGCGACAGTACAGTTTACTCAGCGTAGAAGAAGAGCAACAGCATGAACCAGTGGCTCACTAGCGCCCTCTTCCATGAGGCACAAGTACTGGCTGCCTCATCTCCTTGTTTTTCAGTGCGGTTTAATGTCAGATCAACAAGACTGAATATGTTACACTCAGGGTTGGGTAGTAACTGATTACATGTAATCTAGATTACGTAATCAGATTACAAAAATCAAGTAACTGTAATCAGCCCAGACTACAATACAAAAATGCGAAATTAGATTACAGTTACATTGTTGGGGATTACCTGATTACATTTTATCATGCAAACAATGCAACTTTTTTATGATAGCCTAGCCAGTGTTTTCATTTGACAAGCAGCCCATTTGTTTGTTCACTAGATGTCATTATCATCCATTTGCCTGTGTAGTTTCTTGACAAGAAAAAGGTTCAAATCAAAACCCAAGATGGAGGAACCGTCAACGTCAACCAACCCAGATAGCAAAATCAGATTGGCAGATAGCAGACCACTGGTGGCATGCCACTTGTGGTCCACCGTTGGACCACCATCTCTTGAAATTTAACTTATCATGAATATTAAGAAAATACATGAAATGTTATTAAAGTGATGGATGAAGTATAACTGAATAAATGAAAAAGGTTTTAGACCAATAGTGACAAAATATTGGGGCATTTGACGACAACTCGCTCGCGGACCGCCAGTGAACCGATGAGCAAAACTCCAGCAGACTGCCAGGTCTATCCCCAGTGGGCTGACGGTGGTCCGCCAGCCTCTTGCTATCTGGGAATAGACCTGTTCCAGTCGGCAAAAATACGTTCAGTACTTGGCAACATCGCCACAACTTTGAATTAAAGACAGAGGAAAATAAGATTGTGTATGTCTTGTACAAGTTGTGTAAAAAGTAATCCTAAAGTAATCAGATTACGTTACATGTTTTGGGTAATCCAATAGATTACGTTACTGATTACAAAATTTGCCATGTAATCTGTAATCAGTAATCGATTACATTTCAAAGTAATCTGACCCAACCCTGGTTACACTCATATGTGAAATACAGGCTATGGAAGATTAGGACAGATGATACAAATGTACACAACCAACAATTGATGCCATACAGAGAGTTAGCCACAGGCACACGCCAAGGACACGAGCCTAGTTTGTGCGAGACTGCGCAATCCGAGGCATCCTACACATCCTATACTATTACATTTTTTGACATTCTATTCTGACATTTTTATGACTTTTTTTCAACATTCTATTCTGACATTTTTATGACTTTTTTGACATACTATACTATGACATTTTTTATGACTTTTTTCGACATACTATAGTATGACTTTTTCCCCCCAACATTCTATTCTGACATTTTTATGATTTTTCTCGACATACTACTATGACATTTTTTATGCTTTTTTTCAACAAACTATACTATGACATTTTTATGACTTTTTTCGACATACTATACTATGATATTTTTTATGATTTTTTTGACATACTATACTATGACATTTTTTCAACATTCTATTCTGACATTTTTATGATTTTTCTCGACATACTACTATGACATTTTGTATGCTTTTTTTCAACATACTATACTATGACATTTTTATGACTTTTTTGACATACTATACTATGACATTTTTTATGACTTTTTTCGACATACTATAGTATGACTTTTTTCCCCCAACATTCTATTCCGACATTTTTATGATTTTTCTCGACATACTACTATGACATGTTTTATGCTTTTTTTCAACAAACTATACTATGACATTTTTATGACTTTTTTCGACTTTATTAAATCTGTGAATAAATATGTGAACAGCCTAAGGTGCTCCGCATAAATACACATGAAAAAGCAACAATGACAAAGTCAAACCTGACAATCATTACACTTTTGACTGTATTCATACAAAACTTAAACAAACTGATGGCAAACATTCAAACAGACACCAAAAACTAGAAAAACTAAACATTTGCAAACCTCTTTAACTTTGACTGATTACGTGCAATGCAAACCATAACATTCACATCAATGATTTCTTACAGGATCAAACGTCAATAAAAGTCATAGTATGCCGAAAAAAGTCATAAAAATGTCATAGTATAGTATGTCAAACAAATAACGTCATACTATAGTATCTAAAAAAAAAGTCATACTACAGTATGTAAAAAAAGTCATCCTATAGTATGGCGGAAAAAATCATAAAAAAATGTCATAGTGTAGTAACTGTCATACTATAGAATGTCGAGAAAATCCTAAAAATGTCACAGAATAGTATGTCGAAAAAAAACGTCATAGTATAGTATGTTGAAAAAAAAAAAAATGTCATACTATAGTTTGTCGACGAAAACGTTACAGCATAGTATGTCGAGAAGAAGTGATACTATAGTATGCCGAAAAAATCATAAAAAATGTCATAGTATACTATGTCGAAAAAAAGTCATACTATAGTATGTCGAAAAAAATCAAAAAATGTCATACTATAGCATATCGAAAAAAATAGTATAGTATGTCGAAAAAAACATAAACAACGTCATAGTATAGTATGTCGCAAAAAAACATGTCATACTGTAGTATGTCGAAAAAAAGTCATACTATAATAGTATGACGACAAAAACATCATAGTATAACATGTTGGAAAAAAATCATATAAAATGTCATGTTGAAAAAAAAATCATAAAAAATATCATACTAATGTCCAAACAAATGTCATAGTAGAGTATGTTAAAAAAGTCATTGTATAGTACGTTAAAAAACGTAATAGTATAGTATTTCGAAAAATGTCATAGTATACTATGTCGAAAAAAAACGTATCAGATGTTGAGAAAAGTGTCATCGTATAGTATGTCATGTAATGTAGTAAATGACACACTGTAAAAAAAGTTGAGAACCAGAAGACAACCTGTAAAATTAAGAAAATGAGATACAATTGTTAGCCTTGTTAAAAAGGGTAAACAGAATATACTATAGAAAAATGAAAAAAAATAAAACTAAAATGTACATGGGAAAAAAAAAACATGGGTTTAGTGTGCTGGAAATGCACTGAAAAAATACCGCTATTCTTAACAAAAAGCAGAAATTAATAGGAATAAAAAAAACAAAAAAACACAGGAGACAGAGTTATAAAAACATAAGTAGAAGATACACTGTAAAAAATCCCAACCAGGACATAAGAATAAGCATAAGAATAAGAAAAACCTTTATTGTCCCACAATGGGGAAATTGCAGTTTGCAACAGCATGCAGAAATGGCAGAGATATAATAAATAAATCAGATTCAGAATCAGCTTTCATGGCCAAGTATGTACACATACAAGGAATTTGACTCCGCCAACGTTTCTCTCTAGTACAAAAACAACTTAAATAAGTGAAATAAAAATAAAATAAAATAAAATAAAAATTAAATAAATCTCAAAAGATTTCTCAAAAGATTCAAAAGAAAAAAAAATCTACAAGATATATTGCACATATTAGGAGTGCTCGTTGTGGAGCCTGACAGCAGCAGGAAGGAAAGACCTTCTGCATCTTTCCTTCACACATGGAGGGTGAAGCAGTCTGTCACTGAAGCTGCTCCTCAGTCCTGTCAGGTCCCCATGCAGGGGGTGGGACTCATTGTCCCGCATGGAGGACAGTTTAGCCAGAACTCTCCTGTCACCCACCTCCCTCACTGAGTCCAAGGGGCAGCCCAGGACAGAGCTGGACTTCCTTCTTAAAAAGAAAAACTATAACTTGTGCTGGTGGCTGGTAGCCTGACGAGGTTCCATATTTAGTTGTAACTGTTCTTAAGACGCACTGCAATAGATATTTAAAAATAAAATCTCTTTTATGGAATGAGTTCCAAGTCCATCATGTGTAGGTTTACGAGACAGGTAACAGGAAGCAGAAGTAATTACCTTAAATAGCCACAGGGCTTCTTTTTACAGTCGACGTCTCTACGATCTGACAGCTGGAAAAGGTAGTGGTGACTTTTCATCCCGTTAATTAACGGTAGAGGGGCAAAACCGTGAAAAGCTGCAGACGGGAACTTCGGGGACCAGTCTCTCTCTCTCTTGGCAGGTCTGCTTCGACAGCCTGTGAGAGGAAGTAGACAGGAACACAGTCAGGTATGAAAACATGAAAACGGTTAAATAACATTAAAAACAAAAGCTACTGGATTAGTTTTGGGAGGTTTAACTTCACGAGAAGCTGAACTTGAAGCTATCAAAGAGTTCCATTAGACAGAGTTTAAAGCGGCTTGTTTTGTTTGAAGAGCAGGCTTCATGAATAAGAGAGGAAATCACTAAATATTAGCCTAAAATAAAACTAAAAAAAGAATCAGATACTACAACCTTGTTAGCATGGCGAGCTTATTTCCATATTAACGACCCCTTCAGAACCTTCAAAGTAATGAATAATTGACAACAAATGAAATGTTTTGATTGTCGTCGGCGCCCGCCGTGTTTAATGTTTCATATGTTGCTTTCCAGCTAATTACAGAGATGGCACATTTGTCAGAAATACGCCGCCCCCACCCTCACCCCACCCTGTGCAGAGGCCCTGCTGTAATTAGCTGGCAGGGAACACTCAGTGACCTGGGAGGGAGAGCTCACAGCTCATTGTTTGGCCACAGAAAACAACAGATATTAGGAGCTGAGATGGAGGGAGGTCAGCTGATGAGATTATTGATGCAGCAACAACTAAACCCAGAGGTCACCTGTGAACTCATCCAACTCTGAAATCATCATTAAACAGAGCAGAGCCAATCTAAAAGTCTGTGCAGACACTTTTAAGCAATTCTGCATATTTGAGAAATCAAGAAACACAACCTGCTGCTGGATTATACACAAGAATATCTTTATCTGACTTTATTTGAAGGTTTAAGTGACAGAAAGTTGGCGCACATGCAAGAAAATTGAGTTTTATCTATAAAAATTAAACCGAATTGAGAAGAGTGAGCGCTATATTTGCACCACAAGTGTTTCTGTGTGTTGATTTAAAAGAGTGAGCTGGACGAGCTTGAACTCTGAGGTAGAAGAAGTGACACAAGCTCAGATTTTAGACAACGCACCTCTGCTGAGGGTCTGCAGCTGGAACACTGAAAACAGAAGAAGGGTCAAACACATGAAGATGGATCCTGGTGTAATATCCAATGAGAGCAGAAGATGGCAGCGTGCAGCAAGAAAGCAGCTGAGAGGATCTTCTTTACCGTTATTCATCTGGAAACGAGTTCTCAGGTCGTGTCCCCACCACGGCCTGAAGAGTTAAAGAGAGGGGTTAAAGGACCATCAGGAAGCCGACGACGCATCCCTGACAGACGTGTTGGGTGTGTCGGTCTGGGAGAGAGATCTGAGACTCTACAGCGTACTGAGGACACAAGAGACAGATTCAGCTTCATAACAACCACACTGAAGAGTTGATTTATGCCACAGACGAGTCAGACTGAGAGTTAAATCTTTTTAAGACCACACAAGACCTGACATTTACAAAACAGATTTCTCATGACGCACAAATAAAAGTTGTGAAAACCACAAAAAAGCTTTGAAACACAAGAAAACATGAATCTCAATTGTTTTGTCTGTAGCAGTGACATATGGACTCATCTGTAAGTCCTACATTTTACATTAACACCTTTTATGGATCCATAATAATAAATAACTCCAGAATAAATCATCTTAAAGCGGTGGATCTCAATCTGAGTCAATAAGACTACATCAACCAAGTGGAGCAGTAAACAAAGAGCCTGTCACTCAACATGTTCCCGTCACAAATCTCGCGAGATCTCCAGATAATTTGGAGAAACAAAACACCAGGGCTCGTATTCCTAAAGATTCGTAGCGCAAAGAGTTGCTCCTAGTGGCCAAATTCTAAGAAACTTCTTAGAATCATGATGTTCTCTAAGAATTTCCCCTCAAAGTTAAGAGTGGATCCTAGTAAAGATAAAAGGTATTCCTACAGAATCTTAGCTCTTAAGAGAGCTCCTAAGGTGAGATCTGTTAAGAGCAGGGAGGAGGACTTTTAGGAGGCTTAGGAATTTCTTAAGCAGAGGAGATGACTGAAAGAAGAGGCAGGAGAGATATTCTCCAAACACTGAATGACAATCAAGCTTGTTACAATCGCAATATAACCGGAAATGAAAGTCATCACAACACTGAGGTATTTAGAAACAGGAAAAATTGCTGTTCGGTTTGTGGAAGATTTGAATACCAACCAACACTGCTTCTTCTAGGCTGGTTAGCAATCACAGAAATTGATGAAAGCTGAGACATTTTACCCTCGTTAATACCAAGTGGATGAAGGGCAAAAATGACCAGCATGGTAAATGAATGGAAGCAAATAAATAGAACTATCAGCATGTGAATACTGTGGTTTAATCACACATTTTGTAGGATCATTTTTAAAGTATAGCTTACTATTTATTTATTTTTATGTAAAGTATTATTTATAATTACACAGTCTTCATAGAGATTAGATTCTGTTATTAAGTCTGTTGATTTGACGGTCCATTCTAGGCCAATTATCACCAAAACGGTATTTTTATCTAGCTTTTAGGATCAACCAATCACACCTTCTGAAATGATGACTCATACCTAGCAACAGGGTCAACCACACTTTGATCAATACAAGGTCCAGAACCAGTTTAAAACTAGTCTGACACTAGATGAGATCCAGGACTAATGCCATGTGTAGAATAAGTCCAAAAGCAGCCAAAAAAAAAACAAACAAAAAAAAAACAGTTGAACACCAGTTCTGCATTAATCTAAAGAAAACACCATTAATTGTCCCAAACATTCACACATCGATGCAGCCAGGATGTGTTTATATATACATATATATATTTTAAAGTGCTTTTTAAGTGTCCCGAGTGGTTCACCTACTTTCATTTTCTTCTTCTGCCTCATTATTCGTCTCTTCCTCACAGCTCACTAAGCCGTCTGCTTTCATTTTGTCACGTTAGCTGCAGATCCCACCCCTGCAGAAGGTCAAGTTTTCCAACCACACTGCATCAACCCTGCAACGAAGCACAACTCGTTTCATGTTGCTGAGCTGTTGCTGCAGCGGTTTGTAAGGTGTCTGTTGCACTTTATGTTCCTCATGCCAGTTGGAAAACAAGACCAAAACCAGCCCAAAAAAACAGTCCAAAACCAGTCCAAAACCATGTCATATACCATGTCTATAAACAAGACAAATACCATATTTAGAACCAGTCCAAAGCCAGTAGAGAATCAAGTTCAATACCATGTCCAAAACCTCTAGAACCAGTCCAGAATCAGTTCAAAACCAAGACCAATGCAACATCCAAAACCAGTCTACAATCAGTCCAAAACCAGTCTAGAACCAGTCTAAAGCCAGCTGAAAAACAATGCCAATACCATGTCTATAGCCAAGACAAATACCGTTTAGAACCAGTCCAGAACCAGCTCAAAATCAAGTCCAATACCACGTCCAAAACCAGTCAAGAACCAGTTCAAACCCAAGACCAATGCAACATCCAAAACCAGTCAAGAACCAGTCCAAAGCCAGTTAGAAAACAAGACTAATACCACGTTTAGATCAATGCAACATCCAAAACCAGTCTAGAACCAGTCCAGAATCAGTCTAGAACCAGTTCAAACCCAAGACCAATGCAATGTCCAAAACCTGTCTAGAACCAGTTCAAAACCAGTTTAAAAATAAGTCTTAAAAACCATATCCAAAACTAGGTTGTGTCTAGAAGCAGATGAGAACCAAATCTATTACTATGTCCAATACCAGTCTAAAATCAGTCCACTTACATTCCTCAACTATGGTGCATGTTCATTTTAAAAGGAACCCGAAAAGATTCCCAGAGGAACCCCCAAACAAACCCTCAAACCTCTCTGGTGTTCTTTAAAGTTGGCCAATAGAGACGTTTAATGTCGCGTTTATCGTGTTAGAATCATTTATGAGGCTGTTGATCTTAAGTGGAAACAACTGCTGGAGACTCTTACGTCTGACCCGACCGTCAGGGAATCTAAAGAAGGGTCAAGCTGATTGACCTCTGACCCCGCCCGACCTCTCTCAGATGCCCGGCCAGCACTTTCAGCCCCAGAACTAACATGTAACATTACAAAGATACGGTTCCTCATTTGTTTTCCACAAGAGCTGGAACCAATAACGACCAATTAGCTTGTTGTAAATTCTTAAAGAAAAGCAGACATGAACAAAGCGAGTGGTAAACATGTTCTACTCCCACCGCTCTCGTTGTTAAATCCATCAGAGCATCACTCATTTGAGACAATGTTCAGTGAGAGATGTGTTAATAGAAACACGTTGGAGCTGCAGCCACACAGACCAGAATGACTCACTGTTTTCAAGAGCGCAGAAACAATGTGGTGGCAAGATGTTTGGGGCCGTCGCAGCCGCCGACATGCCTCCTGTATGTTCTTCTTGTTTTTCTCACAGCAGCGGGAGGATGTGTGACATCTGGAAGCGCTCAGGAGGCCGGCCTGAAACCTCCCCCCTCGACGTTTCTCAGGGCGCAAACATCAAAGGAGGATAACGTCTTCTCGCCCACCGCTGCACCTAAAGAGTCGGCGGCGGTCTGAGGAGGACGCCGTGGCTCTGGGACAGGTGTGGAAAAAGAGGAAAGCTACAGGACAAGATGAAGTTTCAGGGCAGGTCGAGGATTTAGTTTGTCAGCTTCTAATTTACGTCCTGGGACGATAATTTGAACTCATAGATAGGTGGGAGGAGGTTTGACACAACTAAAAAGCTCCTGTTAGAAAGAGCACAAAATGTTCTGAAGGAAACTGCAAAGGGAGAAAGAAAAATAGATTATTTTGTCTTTAAAGTCCCCTCATGTCTCCAACCAACTTTCATACACTAAAATAAGGATAAACACCACAAATCATTTTGATAACGTCTGAAAGTTTTTTATTGTAATAAAAAAACGATCTGCTGACGTGAAATTATACGCTAATTTTTTTGTAAATTTGCATAAAATCCTGCACAACAAAAGAAAATCTAACTTAAATCTGGTCAAACACCTTTAATTTGAGCTGTCGTAGCTCTGTTGGAGCAATAAATTGTCAGAAATTCAAGTTAAAGATGCTTAAAAGGTAGATTATCAGACGTGACACGACAGAAACAGATAAGATCTTGAATCTGTTTCGTGTAGGTTCAGTTTTTCGACTATTTTAAGAGCCTGAAGCCCAGAGAGAAAGGAATAAACCTTGAGCAGAACCTTAAGCTCATCTGCTTGAGGCCGAGATAGGAGAGGAGGAAGACGACGATTCATGCATCTGACAAAAGCATGAATGTACAGTCTAGTCATGATGCAAACAAAGACTACGAGATAAAGCTGATGCATGGTGCATGAAAGATTGACTCACAAGAAGACAAGGGAGGTTTAGGGATGAGAAATTAGAGGATGGGGGGTTGGTGTATCATGGGACGTCCCCCCAGCAGCCTATAGCAGCATAACTATAAACCTTATCAAGGTTTCAAGTAGACAGGGTGTTTGTGGTTTGGTTCTTGGGTCGGGTCAGACTCTAGTCGACCAAAGAAACTCAAATTTTAATGTCAAAACAAAGAACTGGCTTTGTTTTCTCCACGTCCCTAGAGAAGACAGATGCTGTACTGTTTCAGCAGTTCCACCTTAACCTGCAGGAGCTACCTGCACATTGTGCATAATGTCTCCTGACGTCTTTCTGCAGAACTGAAGCAGAAAATCCCCAAATAGCCGTGAATTAGAGCTGCCACGGGCGATGAGCTCAAAGAGACAGTCTGGAGAAAATAATTCAGGGAGAGGACTCGACTCGTTGGAGGTCTGAAGTTTTCTCAATGAGAAGGCGAGTGCAGAACACCTGCTGCTCCGCTCAGGGGTTTTCATTTAGTGGAAAGGTATGTCGTTGTGTCTCCACAGCTTCCAGCACCTGATGTTTACTCTACACCCGGGAGGCCGACCTTCTCCGTTTCAGCTCGGCAGGCTGGCACTTCCTCCGGCAGCGAAATCAGCTCAGTCACAAACTGTTTTCAGTCACATGAAGAGATAATGAACAGAGGGAACGCAATGGGCTCCTCACTGGAGGGTTTCACATCCTTTGGGGATGGATTTAGAGTCCAAATGTTCAGGATATAAAGCAAGAAAAGATTTGTAGGAACAGGTTCAGTAAAACAAGAACCAAAGAAGTTTTGTTTCCACTCTGGAGAGAAATGATGCAAAAGACTTGTTTTTGCAGCCACAGGGGAAATAAATTCAAGAGATTTACAGTCAAACTGCTCAGGACGGAAGTTTATTTTCAGTTGGAATAAACTCCAGTGAAGTCTGAAAACATAAAACAAGGGAAGGTTCAATAAAACAAGAGGCAAACCACTTTAGTGTCCACTCTGGGGAGAGAGGATGCAGCACTGACTGTCTTGTACTGTATCTGCTGTTGTTTGCATTAATGCTTTAAAGCCAGAAATAGTTTAATGTGCAAAACATTCTGCAGGATGTTTAGCAGCGACTGAGGAAATAAATTCAGTTTATTTTCTAGTAATTTATGTTCTTTTCTTCTTTTTTTGATCATAATAGGAATAAAAACCTCTCATTCTTCCCCAGCTCTGACTCTGAGGTCTCATTTACCTCCAGGTTTCCATCAGTGACTCTAAACAGTCCTAAGTTCAGCTCTGATGGAAGCTGCTCAGATGATTCATCGATTCATCCACGTGATGTTCAGACAGGGTCGTTTGTTTCGGGGATCACAGAAGAGGACCCACCTCCTGGAGCAGGCTGCGGTTTGCTGCCTCCTCCCTCTTCTCCTTCCTCTCTTTGTCATCTTGTGCCAGTCTCCGGAGAGCGCGGCGTAAACTTCCCTCTAATTATCAGGGGGAAAGAGAAAAAAAAAATAAAAAAGAGTAAAGTTTGCGCCACTTTCGCAGCCTTTTCCCTCAAACCTTCAATGGGACCGGGAGACTGAGGCGAACCTGCTGCTGCGTCTGTTGAGCCCGGAGCCGCAGCCATGCTCCGCTGCGCGTTTGGTTCGGTGCGCTCTTCGTTCCTCGGATGTTTACGCGTCGCGCTGCTGTGGCTCGTTCAGTGCGGGGCGCAAGCGCAACACGGTAGGTGGATAGAACAACTTTGTACGGGTCAAGTTCAAACAGTTGAACAGTACGCATCACTGGAGTTACGTTAAAAGCAACTGCAGAGGAGCTGGACCTGTAAGTTTTCACTTAAACAACCCACACAGCTTCTCATTCAGGTTTTACTTTAATCAGATTGTATAAAAAATAAACTCTTGCCTGTTAAAAGCATCAGATTCTGCAGAGCTGCTTGTCTTTTGTCTTTAGAGGCTGCATTACCATCCTGATCACTCCTCCCTGCAGCATTTATGGAAACTCTGGAGGCAATCATATATTTATTAGCTGAGATAAAGTTCTGCATGTGGAATGTTTTGAAGCAACTGAAGAAAAAAAGTTGAGATAATGCTGCAAAGCAACAACAGACAGAGTCAGAATCATAAAATAGATGCAGCTAGGATTTAAACTCTGTATCATCCACCGTAAAAACAAATGTTGTTGCACAAAACGTTTCTGCTGATCTGTCAGAACCTCAAACCTCAAAGCTGGATCTGATCGTCCTGCCTCCTATCTTTGTCTCCAGGGTATCCAGCAACAGATCAAAGCAGGCTGTCGTAAACTTTAAGGCAAACCGTCGTAAAATGAAACACAGAGGGTCCTGGTAGAGCTTTGTATTCAGCCCTGAGTCCAAAAAAAGTCTGAAACAACTCCCGTTTGTCCCAACTTCACTCTAGATCCCACTAAACATCCAAAACATAGAAGGTTTACTACAGATGTTTCAGACTAAAAGGTGGTTAAAGCAGTTCTTCTTATATTCTGTCAGAGGAGGAGTCACTAATCTGAGTTTGAGGCTCTTTAAGGACAATTTAGGGTCAAAGCTCCGAGGCACAGCTCGAGTTATCAAGAGAATCTGGTAAAAACCAATAAATAGTTGAGAGTCTTGGACAGTTTGACAGTTTTTGTTATTGTACAGCGGATACAGCGGAAGAAAGCGTGTCCAACGTGTTCGTAAACCCTCAGGGATTAAATAACAGTGCACAGATTTGCAGGATTCATGCAGAAGGACTGTTCCCTCGGGCGATTCATCAGAGTCTGAGTTCAGCTTCAAGTTACTTAAGAGAAGCAAGAGAGGAAATCTAGAAGAAGAAAGAAGAAGCTTTACTTTATCTCTTTTTGTTCACTCTCTGTCTCCAGATCTAAACCTGGCGTGTGAAGTTGAAGTGAAAGGTGTGAATACCTGAACCAGGAGGTCACAGGGTCACCACAGTCTGTAGCATCATTTCAGTTTAACGTTTTGTGCAGATGATGTCTGCACAAAACGTTAAACTGAACCTAATTCAGATGTTGGCAAGAAGTGTTAAGATATTGTTACTGCTTTTAATTTCCCTCCTCAAGGGAAAAGACCCATGACCTCAGTTGTGTTTACGCCACGCTCTCCTGAATTAATCTTCTTTCCTGAGAATCTGGAGAATCCCCTGCAGAGTCCCTGCACATCTGTGCCTCCCTCTCTCCCTCCCTCCCTCCCGGGGGACGGTTCATTAGCTCACCCCTTCCTCCCTCCCCCTCCAGCTCTGTAAACTCATTAAGCCGCAAATAGGCACGGTTTAGCCCAAGGCCCCAGGAATCTCCCGATTGTCCCGAGGACCTGGTTGTTTGAGTAACCTGTGACCCGGAGTCTTGTCCGAGGAGCTTCCAGACGAGGCGTACGGCCGTGTAAACAAAAGCACCGGCTTTCAAGGGGCTGTCAACGTGAAGGGCAGCCTGGGCAGGCTTGTTTAGGCCTGGGATCACTGGCAGTAACATCGCCCTGTCCATTCACGGCTTTGACGAATGTTTGCTTCCCCCCCGCCGCCCCAACTTTACACGATCGAACTCAAACAAGGGACGAGTTTTTGTTGAAGTGTGGAAATGTTCCTCATGTTCTGCTCAGATCGTTTGCAGGGTTGTTTCAGCCTCCAGCTGCAGGCGGTGGTGAACGGGGGGTCTTTGTCAAGCGTCGGTGGTTTTGGTTAAGAGTCTCACAGGAATGTCTGTTATTCTTAGCAGTTTACATTTCAACCTGTGAGGCTTAGAGGAGGCTTCTGCTCACCTCAAGGTCATTTTGTCGCCTCTCACAACAAGTCTTTATGTGTTTCTGTCAGTTACAGGTTTATAAATAAGGTTTGTTTCCACCTGCGGTCAGCTGAGGGTGAGAAACAGCTTCATGAGTTAATTCCCACAACATCAGGAGCTGCTTGTTTTGTCTGCTCAGCTCCGTCCTGTTCACAGCTGCAGAGATAAATACGATGATCTTATCGCGGCCTGAGATTCTTGCTTTTTCATTTCCTGGAAACAGTTTTGACGTCTTCTCGTTCCTCAGCTCCCGAGTGCTTCCCAGGAGGCCATCAGACTCTGCGTAATCCCTATCGCAGCGTCGACTTCGACTCCACTGAGATCCAGAACATGGCCATCCAGGACCTGATCTGTGACCACTCGCTGTCGCCGGGCTGGTACAGGTTCAGGATCAACAACAAGCCGGCGGAGATGCCGACCACCTGCGTTGAGGTGACATCAAAATGAGTTTAATAATAATAATAAGCAGCTCCAGTCCAGGTGCAGGGGGATAATAACTTCCCTTCTTGCAGATAATGACTGTTTCTGTTCTGTTTGACGTCCTCCTGCAGATGAACCACTGCGGCACTCAGGCTCCGGTGTGGCTGTCGCTGAAGGACGCTTCTCTGCCGAGGCCCGGCGAGGTCCGCCAGCTCTCCGCCTGCGCCACCTGGCAGTTCTTCCACGGCAGCGCCAAGGACTGCTGCCTCTTCCGCATCCCCGTCACGGTGCGGAACTGTGGCGAGTTCCTGGTTTACTACCTGCAGCCGACGCAGGGGTGCATGGGATACTGCGCCAAAGGTGTGAGCTTTTAGATCTCGAATCATTCTCGTGCAACGTGAGCTTCTGCAGCCGAAGAGTGTTTCGGACAATTACGCCCGTGCACCACCCAAATACATTTGCACAAGCCATTGCAAGGCCAGTAGAGGTGATCTGCTAGGAGCTAAGTCCTCCTGCAAACATGTCAGATCTTAATAAATACATGAGGTTTACACAGTTTGACCTTGGACTTCCCCTACTCATATTAATCATATTTAAGTCTTGAATCTCAAATCATCATTACTGTTTCGACCCAACTAAACTATTCCAGGACATGCACGGATTCCTCTCTACCTGAGAGATTGAAATCTGAACTAATTAGACTTCAACTCCTCTAAGTCAGCGCACCAAAAACAATAAAATGCAAACCTACCTCATGTCGCAACATCAGCTTGAACCTGCAAACTTCTAAGGTTTTTATTTCTGCAAAGAAATAAAGATGTGACATTCAGTCTGCACAAAAAAACTGTTTTTCTTTTGGATTTAGCTGAAATAACACTTTTGCATCATATTTTTTAGCCTAATAATAATAAGAAGAAGAAGAAGGTTTTTGATAAATCTCATGTTTCAGTTGCTCCAGATTTGGGTCCCAGACTCTGCCCACCAGGAGAAGTGGAAGTTAATGGTCGATGCAAAGGTAGGTCACTCTTTAAATCACCAAAAACATCTGCTGTCCAGCTCCATGAATTGAATTGAAGACATCACATCTGGATCTAGCTCAGAAAACTGTATTTTACTGTCAAAATAAATAAAAAAACATGATCCTCTGTGTGGTTTCAGCTGCCGTCCCGTCCTTGCCCTCCCGGCCGGTGATCACCCCAGAGCTGATCGGGCACAGCGTCCACCTTCGATGCTCCTTCGTCCCGCCGCCGTGGAGCCAGGCGCTGGGCTTCCAGGTGGTTTGGGCCAGACACATCGGCCACAGCATGAAGGCCGAGCTCAGGCAGGAATCCACTCTGAAGCCGTTCTCCGCGGTGGAGATGGATGGCGTTCACTTCAGGCTCGGAGAAACGGTAATTCCTGCCAGACGCCGCCGAAAGTTTCAAGAGGTGGGGTGGAGGGGGAGCACGTGGAGAGAGTTTGAGAAGCAGGCCGCGGGTCACGCTGACCTTTTTTTCTGCCTCGGCGTTACAAAGCGAAAGCAGAGAGGCAACATGTGTCGTGTCCCGTTCCGAGAAGGGAAGAGGAGGGTGGGGAAGTTAAATCAGTTGCAGGTTGGAAGAGCCTCGCTCCACCTGGGTCCCATTTACACCAAATGAATTCTAGGGAAGTTATTTCTTCACGGACAGATGTACGTACAGCGACGCTTTAAAAGAATATTCTATTTCTGCATAATGTGAGATGTGTATTTGTTTCCAGTATCAGCTGTGACCTATTGGTGCATCAACTAAATGTTTCTGGTAACAGCTGATCAGTGGTCTACAGCAGCTTGGAGGAATTTTAGCCCATTCCTCAGAACAGAACCACTTCAGCTCTGAGATGTTGGTGGGTTTCAGGTCCAGGTCCACCGACTTGTGTTCTTGGGCTCATTGTCTTGCTGCATGACACAGTTTCTCTTCACATTCAGCTCATTGGTAGAATTCAGAATCCACTGGTCCATCGATGAGGACAAGCCGTCCTGGTTTCGTGGCCGGGATGAGGTTCTGATGCTGGAATGAAGTGTTGTTTCATCTCCAAACTCGTAATCCTGCAAGTGCACTTACTTTTGCACCTCACTGATACATAATATTGGCTCATTTTGCAGAATAACCAAATAGAAGAGTAAGTTTTGAGTCACTTTTATGCAGAAATGTAGAAAACGTTAACAACTCTGCAGTTGCAGAACCTCAACAAGAGGTCGTCCCTGTTTTCTTTCCAAGCGACACAAAAGATTGAATCAGTTTTTACCTTTCCCTGAGGTCAGCTGTGGTTTTCTCTCGGCGTGGGTGAGTTATCGCCCATAAAACCTCACGGTAAACGACGGCTAATTTAGAGCGGTGGTAAACCTGTTAGCTGAGCATCCACAGACGCGGTTTGTTGACACAGTTCCAGTCTTTTTACACCAGAGATAATAACTGTTATGATTAACCTCGCCTCTTCTCTCCGGCATGTCATCACTCTGCTCCTCGTCCCCAGGCCGCTGACGGCTCTCATTTCCTGGAGACATTACTTGTTGCGTGGAAACATAGAGATTATTAGATTTTTCTACATGATGTCAGTCCCGCTGCAGCCGCCTCAACCGGACACCTGGGTTGTGTTAGTTGGGTCTGGAGGGTGCTGAGGTGCAGAGGGGCCCCCGCCTTTGACACATGTTGACGCGGCAGCTGGGCCGGGTCAGAGGTCGTCTAAATCTTTTCAGTTAAGCGTTCTCGGAGGTGTGGACTGCAAGCTGCGCTGACACTCAAACCTTAATCTTTCTTTCTTTCACACCCAATTAGAACAGATGTTAATGGTTTTAGTGAAGCTTTTATTGCTTTAGAGAGAGACGCAGACACTAGAGGTGACAAAACTGTACGACTGCACCGGTTAGAGCTACAGGTACGTCCAACACGACGTCTTCATCTTCTACTTTGCTTTGCAACGGCCGTCTGAGTTCTGGTGGCTCTTGCTGCAGTGCAAAATCAGATGCAAAGAACAAGAGGTTGTTGAATGCACGTTAAAGCATTCAAGCATCTATTCATGTGCTCTTTGCAGTTTTCCTGCAGCGTGTCGACTTTCAGAGTCAACTCCAGCCACAGCAGATCCACTCCAAAAGAAAGCCACGGTTTCTACGCCGGACTGAAGGTAAGAAACGTTCTTGTAGTAATTTGAGAAACCTGGCAGCGTTTGCATCACCTCTTTCTTCTCCTTCAGTTTTCTCCAGACTCGCTGCACATATCTGAGAACGGCAAGGAGCACGAGGTGACCGTCCACAGCACCGTGCCCATCCCCTGCTTCGGCTCCGACCTCGGCCACCAGTGTGGAGTCCCTCTGGCCCTCAGCGTCCATGACCCAGGTCAGGCCTGCGGGAAAGCAGCAGATTACACCGGTGCTGTCAGCTTTAATTATCTGAGGGAGACAATGAAGTCTACACCTGTTGTTTGGAGACACAGAATCCACCACAGCTGACCAAACATGCCCCTCTTTAGACCTTCTTAATTGGATAATAAAACTTAAATTGGAAGAACTGGCCGCTGCGTCCTCCCCGCTAACGCCGTCTTTTCTGCTGCTTTAAAATCCACAGACAGCGTCGGACACGAGGCTTCAAACGTGGCGCTGTCCGACTGCCAGGTGCAGATCCAGCCCGACACCTGCAGCCAGGACGGCGGCGGCGGCGGCAGCAGCTGCGGCCGGGCCACGTTTTCAGTCACCGCCGTGACCGACTTCACGCGTGACGGGAACCGTCCGAGCCTGATCGCTGCTTCACCCGGAGCCACCGCGCCTCGACTCTGGAGGAGCTACGTCCCAATGTCCCTCAAAGTGAGTTTGGAATTAAACGTTTAGATAAATTCCCAGTACTTTGTCCACCAATAAACGTCCTTGCATCAGTTAAGGCATCAATAATCTTAATCATACTTTAACCAGTGAGTATTAACTCTAATTAGAGGGGGTCTCTGTTTGACGTGACGTTTAAATACCTGTCTTTAGTCGCCTCCTCACAAGCTGTAATGTTCTGTAAGCCATGACGTCAGCCCTCCAGACATCGTGTCTCTGAGCGCTGCGCTGCAGAGGAGATTCCCATCTGTGTTCAGTGAAAACATCAAAGCCCAAGGTCAGAGGGTCGGAGGGTGCAGCCCCGCTAATCTTTGTTCTTCCGACCTCTGCCCCCAGGTCACGGTGCAGGACGTTCCCACTTCCATCTGCTACTCTCTGACTGACCCACATGTCATTACACTAGACGGCAGGTAATTTACCTCCTAAAAGCTTGTCAGCGGTTGTTAATTTACAACGGCAGCTCCACGTTGACTGACTCTGAATCTGCCAGGCGCTACGACAACCACCAGACGGGCACGTTCGTCCTGTACCGGAGCCTCGCCAGGGAGTTTGAGGTCCACTCCCGTCAGTGGGACTGCGGCAGCCGGCACTACTCCGTCGCCTGCAACTGTGGCGTCGCGGTGCGAGAGGGCAACGAGGTCGCCGTCTTCGACATGTGCAACGGCCAGCCGCAAGAAACCAGGCCTCAGCTCACCCTGAGGAACATCGGCGACGGCAGCCGGGTCCGAGTGCTTGAGTCCCACCAGGGGAAGAAGGTCACCGTAGGTATCCGAACATTTTGACACTGGTGTCTATTTGTTTGCAGAGTCATTACACGCTGGTTGTCTCTGATGCGACTCTCTCTCTCTCTCCTGTAGTTGATGTTTCCCTCCGGGGCCTTTGTCCGGGCTGATGTTGGCGACTGGGGGATGAGTCTGTCTGTCCGGGCGCCGAGCGTCGACTACAGCAACACTCGAGGCCTTTGTGGCACCTTCGATCGCAACGGCAACAACGACTTCCTAGGCTCTAAGGGCGTCTCTTACGGCCCTGATGACCTGCATCGCTTCATAGAGGAATGGAGGTCAGTCTGTGGCGCCGATTCAAACCTAAAAACATGAGCATGGATTATTTACAGCTCTTTTTATGTCCCTTCTTAGGATCGCTCCTGGTGAGAGTTTATTCGACAAAACGCCTCCTGGGACGACGCAGGAGGTCAGGAGGCCTTTCTGTCAGTGCCAGAAACAATTCAGCGTCTCTCAACCTGCCGGCAGAGGCATGAGGAGCTCGTACAATCCTTCTGCTCGCTCCGACTGCGTAGCATACGATAACGTGGATTACACATCCGTTTTCCCGTCTATGGACACAACAGTGGAATACGTCAAGAGCCCGCAGCGAGAAGAAAGCATCCTGGACACGTCTGCCTTCAGCGGACATCCTCTGGAGACGGGGCACCTTTGGCATCAGGAGAATCCGAGCAGTGATGCAGAACTGGTCGGTGAACTCAGGGAGGATCTGTTGCTTTCTGCAGACAGACCGAAGAGACAGGCGCCGTATGAGTTCCAGCCTGTCTTCATGGCGCAGAGCCTCAGCCAGGTCGATATGGAGAGCTTGGCTTACTTCTTCCCTGAGGATCACCTGGCGGAAACTCGGACAGAGGTGCATCCGAAGTGGCCAACGCCGAGCGGCCTGACGTCGGCCAAAGCCCTTGAAGTGTGCCAGATGGCTTTAGCCAACTCCACCGTGGGCACGGTGTGCCGGGGGCTGCTGGGACGCCGCCTGGATGAGGCGGTGGATCTCTGCATCCTGGACCTGCAGCTCAAAGATGACCTGGGCTGGGAGGAGGCGCTGCTGCCGTACCTGGAGAACGAGTGCGAGAGGAGGCTGCTGGAGAACCGCACCCAGAGGGCTTTGGAGGAGGCTAGCCCTCCGGGGGCGTCTGGGGAGGTGGCGATGGCGCTGCGCTGCCCTAACTTTTGCAACGGTAACGGGGATTGCACAGAGTGGGGCTGCCAGTGCTTCCCCAGCTACAGCTTCCACGACTGCAGCCTGACCATCAGTGAGCACGACGGGAATTAACAGCTGGATTTTAAATGTGTAAGTAAGGATTCATCTACAAACCCTTCTCCTCTGATAGGCCAGCCGATCGAGATAACCGACCTGGAGAACGGCGGACTCTGCGACATCCG